>NC_140988.1:158523254-158733163 GCF_052327205.1 Somniosus microcephalus
CTAGATGTTCTTCTGTTCTCTCCTTTTAGTAGGGATTCCATTATTTTTCCTACCACCGATGTTAAGCTGACTGGTCTATAATTCCCTGGACATGTTCTATCCCCCTTTAAATATAGGTATTATGTTAGCTATCCGCCAGTCCTCTGGCACTACACATTTTTCTAATGAATTATTAAATACTAGCTGGGGGGGGCCCGGCCTTGCCAAGGCTTTTTTATAAAACGACAGTTTACAGGGCCGCGCGGTTGACAGCCGGCCGCTGCCGCTCCCCCGCTCTGTGTCTCGGGCCAAGCGGTTGTCAGGCCTGGCCGGAGTGACCCCAACTCACCTCCCGCTCCGGCGGGCCGCCGCAGCTGCCCCGCTCGCTGTTGAGTAAAAGCAGTGAACAAAATGGCGGCTACGTTTTGGGAGGCTGCAGGATTAGGTCCTGCCCACACACGGAATGAAACGCCCCCGTGACGCACCGATTGGTCAACCATCAGGTCACTGAAGTGTAGGATTGGTCAACCATCACGTCACTCAACGCGAATGAGCGGTAGGATTGGTCAACCGCTAATGAGCGGATTTTTGAACGTTTTTTGTATACTGTACGAACAATTTTTGTCTGACCAAAAAGTAAATATGCCTATGAGACTCCCCTAATCATAAGCTTTCTTTTGATATAACATATGTGTAGGTACGCTCTATAACTTTTGAGTGTATAGCAGACAGACAGACAGATGGACGGATCCTTTTTTATATATATACTAGCTGGGGGTGCCCGGCGGTGCCGAGGCTTTTTCGAGGGCATGTTGTTGTTGGAAGAGAGAGAGAGAGCGACTGGGGGGGCGGCAGAGAGAGAGAGAGAGAGCGACTGGGGGGGAAGAGAGAGAGCGAGTGGGGGGGGAAGAGAGAGAGCGAGTGGGGGGGAAGAGAGAGAGAGCGGCTGGGGGAAGAGAGAGCGCGGCTGGGGGAAGAGAGAGAGCGGGTGGGGGGGAAGAGAGAGCGGGTGGGGGGAAGAGAGAGAGCGAGTGGGGGGGAAGAGAGAGAGCGAGTGGGGGGGAGAGAGAGAGCGAGTGGGGGGGAGAGAGAGAGCGAGTGGGGGGGAGAGAGGAGAGCGAGTGGGGGGGAAGAGAGAGAGAGCGAGTGGGGGGGAAGAGAGAGCGAGTGGGGGGGAAGAGAGAGAGCGAGTGGGGGGGGAGAGAGAGAGCGAGTGGGGGGAGAGAGAGAGCGAGTGGGGGGGGAGAGAGAGAGCGAGTGGGGGGGAGAGAGAGAGCGAGTGGGGGGGGAGAGAGAGAGCGAGTGGGGGGGGGAGAGAGAGAGCGAGTGGGGGGGGAGAGAGAGAGCGAGTGGGGGGGGAGAGAGAGAGCGAGTGGGGGGGGGAGAGAGAGAGCGAGTGGGGGGGGGAGAGAGAGAGCGAGTGGGGGGGGGAGAGAGAGAGCGAGTGGGGGGGGAGAGAGAGAGCGAGTGGGGGGGGGAGAGAGAGAGCGAGTGGGGGGGGAAGAGAGAGCGAGTGGGGGAAGAGAGAGAGCGAGTGGGGGGGGAGAGAGCGAGTGGGGGGGGAGAGAGAGCGAGTGGGGGGGGGAGAGAGAGCGAGTGGGGGGGGAGAGAGAGCGACTGGGGGGGAAGAGAGCGACTGGGGGGGAAGAGCGAGCGACTGGGGGGGGGAAGAGAGAGCGACTGGGGGGGGGAAGAGAGAGCGACTGGGGGGAAGAGAGAGCGACTGGGGGGAAAGAGAGAGCGACGGGGGGGAAAGAGAGAGCGACTGGGGGAAAGAGAGAGCGACGGGGGGGAAAGAGAGAGCGACTGGGGGGGGAAGGGAGAGCGACTGGGGGGGGGAGGGAGAGCGACTGGGGGGGGAAGGGAGAGCGACGGGGGGGAAGGGAGAGCGACTGGGGGGGAAGGGAGAGCGACTGGGGGGGGGAAGGGAGAGCGACTGGGGGGGAAGAGAGAGCGACGGGGGGGAAGAGAGAGCGACTGGGGGGGAAGAGAGAGAGCGAGTGGGGGGGGGAAGAGAACTCACTCCCCCCTCTCCCTCACACCCCCCCCCCCACCCCACCCCCCTCTCCCTCACACTCCCCCCCCTCCCTCTCCCTCACACTCCCCCCAACCCCCCTCTCACTCACACCCACCCCCCCCCCCACCCCCCCCTTGAGCTGAGCGGCGGCCGGCGCCAGCAGCGGGAGAGTGGGCTGTCGCGGGCGAGCGGGCGGCGCAGACGCGGTCAGTGGCAGTGGTGCGAGGCGGCCCGCGGGGAGCAGGCAGGGAAACCCCGCGGCCCGGCGGCCGTTAGCGAGCGGCCTCGAGCGGGAAACTTCGGGCGGCCCGCCCGTGCTCCGGCCCCGGCACCGTCAAACCTCACCGCCCAGTGGAGGAGCCCGGGCCCCGACACCGTCAAACCTCCCTCACCTGAGAGAGAGAGAGAGAGAGAGAAATTTGTTGATTTTAAAAACCGCCGTTTTTTCCGGTCCCGCACTCATGGGAAGAGAGAGAGGGGGAAGGAGAGAGAGGGAAGAGGAGAAGAGGAGAAGGGGAGAGAGGGAAGAGGAGAAGGGGAGAGAGAGAGAGAGAGGGGAGAGAGAGAGAGAGCAATTTTTTGAGCTTCAGGCCTGCCTGCAGCGGGCCTGGAGAGCAGCCCCGAGTCCCCCCTGCGCGAGGTTGAGGAGGAGGGGGGGGGACGGCGGCAGTTAGGGGATCACTTAATTTCCTACTGTTGCTAAACACAATTTAAAACTCAAATAAATTATTTAATTCCCTAACACATAATTCAAATATTTACCTTAGTTCCCTAACACACAAAGTGTGGGGAAAAAAATCGTGAAAAATCAAGATGGCGGCCACTCACCTCTGTTCAGAACGATAAGGCCCGCCCACACACGCACCGATTGGTCGACCGTCAGGTCACCGAAGCGTAGGATTGGTCAATCGTCAATCACTCAACACTCAACTGTAGGATGGCACGCGCCAGGAACCCGCCGTACGATTGGTCGACCTGTCGCTAATGCGATGCTAATGAGCGGAATGTTGAACGTTTTTTGGATACCGCGGGTGCGATTTTTGTCCGGCCGAAACGTAAATACGCCTATGACTGGTCCGTAATCGCAAGCTTTCTTGCGACGCGCGCGTCGGTACGCTCTAACTTTCAAACGTATAGAGAACGGACAGACAGACAGACAGAAGAGCCGCTTTATATATATAGATAGATATGTAGATGTGTAGTAATGCCTCTGCTATCTCTTCCCTAGATTCTTTTAAAATGCGTGGATGCATTCCATCCAAACCAACTTGGATTATATGTCCTCAGTATTGATAGTATAATCTATAGCCTTTCTCATTTTGTTTAACTGCATTCCATTGTCAACAACAACTTGTTTTTTTACACATCTTTTGACATAGAAAATGTCCCAGGGCACTTTGCAGCGGGAAAGAAAACAAATAAAAGGATCAGAATGTGATGAAATATTCCATTCATCACTGCCTGTGACTGTGGTCGGTTTCAGTGTCATTTCCCTTCCCCCCAGTCCTCATTGTATTGTTTATTGGAATGTGCTGGAATGTGCTGTGTGTAGGGCTCCGCCCATACCTGGCCCCTTTTGTAAGCTAGCTCAGTCTGGCCTCAGTCTCCAGAAGGAAGATACCTCTCTCTCTTACGTGTTACTTTCTAAGTTAATAAAAGCCTTGTTTTGTTTCGCTAACATCGAGTCTCGGAATTATTGAGGCACATCAATTTTATTAACTTATTTTTCAACACTATGGATCAACTCCTGAAACCCGAACGTTTGGATTTGGATCAACATGCTCCGGATGCATCAGCACGCTTCGGACACTGGTTTGAGTGTATGGAATTCTTCCTGGACAATTCTGCAGCCGTCAAAGACGCTACGGACGCTGCGAGGATGAGACTCGGAATTCTGCGGAATTGGGTAAGCCACCGGGTTTACCCCCTCATCCAAGACGCCGATACGTACCTGGCCGCCTGCGACATCTTAAAGGCGCATTACCAGCAGCCTACGAATGAGGTGTATGCTAGGCATCTGCTCGCTACTCGCGCACAGCGACCTGGGGAATCGGTGGAGGAGTTCCTAAGCACCCTGAAAATGCTTGGCAAAGACGGCAAGTACCGAGATGTAAAAGCCGCAGTGTACACTGACGAGCTTGTTCGCGATGCCTTTATCACAGGCCTCAGCTCCACTTACATCCGACAAAGACTGCTGGAAAAAACGGGGTTGGACCTGAAACAGGCTGCGGACACCGCGCGATCTCTGGATGTGGCCCAGAGAAACTCGGACGCCTACTCTTCAGCCCGCGCCGTCCACGCCGCCACGTGTGCACCGAGGGCGCCGCCATCTTGGAAGGCATCTTCCCCGCCCGGCAGCCTGACACCGGCGGGGCCCCGCTCTCCCCCCAGAAGCCCTACGACAGCCGCGACGCGCCAGGGACCCAACTGCTACTTCTGCGGGCAGCCAAAACACACCAGAAACCTGTGCCCGGCGAAAGGCACCACCTGCTTTAAGTGCGGTAAGAAGGGGCACTTCGGGAAGGTGTGCAGAGGGAACCCCGCCGGAAAACCAACCGCCGGAAAACCCGCCACCGCCGCGTGTGCGCCGTGGGAGCGGCCATCTTGGACGCCATCTTGCCCGACCTCGTGGGGTCCGCCATCTTATGAGCAGACAGCGTGGACGCCATCTTGTATCAATCAGGGCCCTACAGTGGCATCGGTCACAGTGGACCAGACCAGGCCGCACCCGCTATCCAAATCAATGGTGGACATCGAGGTAAACGGGTGCCGGGTTAAATGTTTAATTGACAGTGGAAGCACGGAGAGTTTTATCCACCCTGAACTGGCACAACAACTCTCCCTAAAGGTGGTCCCTGCTCAGGGTACCATCTCTATGGCTGATAAAACCCAGACATCGACCATTCTGGGTTACTGCACAGTACAATTGGGCGTTAACGGAACTGTATACGATAATTTTAAAGTATTAATCATGAAGAACCTATGTGCGAGCGTGATCTTGGTCCTGGATTTCCAGTGCAACCACCAAAGCATCACGCTCAAGTACGGTGGGTCCCAGCCGCCCCTCACAGTGTGCGGTCTGGCTACCCTGAAGGTAAAGCCGCCTTCGCTATTCGCGAACCTTACCCCTAACTGCCGGCCAATAGCGACCAAAAGCAGGAGGTACAGCTGGGAGGACAGGCAGTTTATCGCGACCGAGGTAGACAGGCTCCTGAAAGAGCGCATTATTGAACGCAGCAACAGCCCGTGGCGCGCCCAAGTGGTAGTGGTAAGGGGTAGCGAGAAGAAACGGATGGTGATCGACTATAGTCAAACGATCAACAGGTACACCCAACTAGACGCCTACCCGCTACCCCGCATATCAGAAATGGTGAACCAAATCGCCCAATACCGGGTGTTCTCCACCATCGACCTCAAGTCAGCGTACCACCAGCTCCCTATAAGACCAGAGGACCGCCCGTACACCGCCTTCGAGGCGAACGGACGCCTCTACCAATTCCTCCGAGTCCCCTTTGGGGTGACGAATGGGGTCTCGGTCTTTCAGAGGGAGATGGACCGCATGGTCGATGACTACCACTTGCAGGCAACCTTCCCCTACCTCGACAACGTCACCATCTGCGGCCACAATCAGCAGGATCACGACTCGAACCTCGAGAGGTTCCTGGAAACCGCACAAAAACTCAACCTCACCTACAACGAGGACAAGTGCGTTTTCAACACCACGCGCCTCTGCATACTAGGCAGCGTGGTGGAGAATGGGGAAATCGGACCAGACCCCGACCGATTGCGCCCCCTACGGGAGCTGCCCCTGCCCAACACTCCCAAAGCCCTGAAAAGGTGCCTGGGGTTATTTTCTTATTATTCCCAATGGGTCCCCAACTACTCCGACAAAGCCCGCCCCCTCTTGAAAGCATCCTCTTTTCCGCTCTCTGCTGAGGCCCACGCCGCCTTCAAAAGCATTAAGCAGGATATTGAGCAGGCCACGCTACAGGCAGTGGACGAGAACACTCCATTTCAAGTTGAAAGTGATGCGTCTGACTTCGCCTTGGCGGCCACCCTCAACCAGGCGGGGCGGCCCGTAGCTTTCTTCTCAAGGGCCCGAGATCAGACACTCCTCCGTGGAAAAGGAGGCCCAAGCCATCGTGGAGGCAGTGCGCCACTGGCGCCACTACCTAGCCGGCAAACGCTTCACCCTACTTACCGACCAGCGGTCGGTAGCGTTTATGTTCAATAATAAACAGAGGGGGAAGATTAAAAATGATAAGATTCTTAGGTGGCGGATCGAGCTCTCCACCTTCGAGTACGACATCATTTACCGGCCAGGGGCCCTTAACGAATCCCCTGACGCCCTCTCACGAGGGATGTGTGCCAGCGCCACCGGGGATCGGCTACAGACCCTCCACAACGACCTCTGCCACCCAGGGGTCACGCGGCTGTTCCGCTTCATAAAGTCCCGTAACTTACCCTACTCGATTGAGGAAGTTCGGTCTCTGACCAGGAACTGCCGCACTTGCGCTGAGTGCAAGCCTCGGTTCTACCGCCCAGATAGAGCCCACTTAATCAAAGCTACACGGCCCTTTGAGCGGCTCAGCTTAGATTTCAAGGGCCCCCTCCCGTCCGTCGACCGCAATCTTTACTTCCTGAACATTGTGGACGAATACTCCCGGTTCCCACTCGCCTTCCCCTGCCCAGACATGACCAGCGCCACGGTCATTAAATGCCTCAACAGCCTGTTCTGCCTGTTCGGTATACCGAGCTACATCCATACGGATAGGGGGGCGTCCTTCATGAGTGAAGAGCTACGCCAGTACATGCTGTCCAAGGGGATCGCCACGAGCCGTACCACCAGCTACAACCCCCGGGGTAACGGCCAAGTGGAGCGAGAGAACGGGACAGTATGGAAAACAGTCACTCTAGCTCTAAGGACCAAGGGCCCCCCTATCTCCCGCTGGCAGGAAGTCCTCTCTGATGTGCTCCATTCGATACGGTCGCTATTGTGTACTGCCACTAATGCCACGCCTCATTATCGAATGTTTGTCTTTCCCCGGAAATCCACCTCAGGCGTATCCATGCCGTCATGGCTCTCCACCCCAGGTCCGGTACTCGTGTGAAGGCATGTGAGGGGCCACAAGACTGACCCCCTCGTGGAGCCAGTACACCTACTCCACGCCAACCCCCAATACGCATATGTCCGGCACGCCGACGGAAGGGAGGACACCGTGTCCATAAAAGATGTCGCCCCAGCCGGCATCGACAACAACCACGGCAATAGCAGCAACAACGATCACAGCAACTCTTACCCACCCACTACTCTTTCATCACCCCCGGAAGAACATCGACCAACGGCACCCCCACCAACTACCCCTTCAACAACCCTGGCGGCACCCCCGGCAGAGACCCAGGAGGCTACCGGGGACACCCAGCCGACACCCGCGGCACCACAACAGCCACGTCGGTCGCAGAGGACTATCAAACCCCCGAACAGACTAAATCTATAGAAGGGGTGAATGTGATGAAATATTCCATTCATCACTGCCTGTGACTGTGGTCGGTTTCAGTGTCATTTCCCTTCCCCCCCAGTCCTCATTGTATTGTTTATTGGAATGTGCTGGAATGTGCTGTGTGTAGGGCTCCGCCCATACCTGGCCCCTTTTGTAAGCTAGCTCAGTCTGGCCTCAGTCTCCAGAAGGAAGATACCTCTCTCTCTTACGTGTTACTTTCTAAGTTAATAAAAGCCTTGTTTTGTTTCGCTAACATCGAGTCTCGGAATTATTGAGGCACATCACAGACATCGAAGCATGGTGGGAGAGGTGACCAAAAGTTTGATCAGTTTTAAGAAGGCTTTTAAAGGTGGAGTGAAGGGGCTGAGGGGTTTAAGGAAGGGGTTACAGAGAATTAGGCCAAGACAGCTGAGCACTTTACCTCCAATTGTGGGATGAAGGAGTGATGTGCAGCAAGCTAGGGTCAGAGGACTGATGGGTGCAGGGAGTGTGGGGGAGATTGCAGGGATAGGGTGGAGATCTGAAGATGAAAATTTTAATTTCAGTGTGTTGGGGTGGCCACTGTTGTTAGCAGTCAACCTCCTTCCTTCCATGGTTCACAACACGTTTCAAGTAAACACGAGACACTTTGTAGTGTAGTATACGGAACAGACTTTATTGTTACCTAGGATGAGGGATCAACTCAACCTGGATTAGAGAGTGGCTTTTCGGTTTCTTTATCTTTTGAGCCCTCTGAATTACTATTGAAAACCATGCTCCTTTATACACCATATGCCTACATGAACAGTACATGTCATAGATAAGACCTCGTGACGTATCTATTCCCAAATCCTTTGAAGATAGACTATTCATGTAAACACTTGTTTACTCCAAAGCTACTTCCCTTAAACAGGACTTCCTGACCTAACAGTTTCCAACATCTTTGAAGAACAGGCTTTATCAACTGTTAACTTTCTGTACTATAGCTAATGGATACCTCTACCTATGTTTATTAAACTAGCCCCTGAAGTTACACTTTAATCACTCATGGCTGACGTCATTACTGTTATGTATTTCTTTGCACAAGCACTTTACGTATCGGAAGACAAGCTATGCATTCCTATCACAGCACTTCAGAGTCATCCTGTTTATATTGGAAACTCTATTGCTCCATTAAACGAAGAAGTTCAAATGTTAATTTTTAACTTTCCATGATGTCCAACAGCTGTATGTAAGCGAGGAGGAGCGTGATCGGTGGGCAGAACTTCGTAATGGGATTGGTTATCGGTGGCTGATTTTTGGACAAGTTGGAGTTTATGGACAGTGGAGGCTGGGAGGGCAGTGAGGAAGGTATTGGAAAGATCAAGTCCAGAGCAAAGTTCCCTCTAATATTTTTTTGGGTGTGAGGCCCCTTTAATAGGCTGCACAGCCCATTCAAATTTCCACATGTGGGTGGTTTTTCCATTGAAAAGCTGGTGAGCTGGCCTGCGTCAGACCTCCAGACCGTTGCGCGACCATGCAGTTTAAAGGAACATTGTTCCAGAGGTGACAAAACTATAAGGGTAGGGACAGAGGCAGGTGATATTGCAGGTGGCAGTAAGTGGTATTGGTGGTGGATAAGATGTGGGTTTGAAGCTCCGCGCTAGTTTGAACAAGTTGACATGATTTCACACTGCCTGAACAAGTGGCAAGGGAGTAGAGAATATGGGAGCATCCAAAAACAAAGATTTTGGTCTTCCTAATGTGCAGTTTAAGGAAATTTTTACTCATCGCAGTTTAATGTCAGACAGGCAGTCTCTTGGTACAGATGTGGTAATAGAAGTGAAGGAGGAGGAGGACTGGGTGCCATCAGTATACGTATAGAAGCTGAGCTCATTACCTGCAACACATGGATGAGGAAGAGGAGGGGGCAGCTCTTGTAGGACTCTGGATATATTGTGTGGGCAAGAGGATGCCCTGTCTGTGTTTGGGTCGGTAGGAGTGAATCCACACTAAGGCAGTGCCACGGAGCTGGATAACAAAGAAGAGGTAATGAATGAGGATGACGTCGTCGATCAGATGAAATGTAATGGAGAGGTTGAGGATGAATAATAAGAGTCATAGTCATTACGGCACAGAAGGAAGCCCATCGAGTCCTTGCCGGCTCTCTGTAGAGCAATCCAGTCAGTCCCATTCCCCCGCTCTATCCCTGTAGCCCTGCAAGTTTATTTCCCTCAAGTGCCTATCCAGTCTCCTTTTCAAATCAGCTGTACAGGAGGGGAGGAAAAAGAGTGGGAGAGCAATAGTGATAGGGGATTCTATTGTAAGGGGAACAGATAGACATTTCTGTGGCTGCAGACGTGACTGCAGGATGATATGTTGCCTCCCTGGTGCCAGGGTCAAGGATGTCACTGAGCGGCTGCAGGATATTCTGAAGGGGAGGATCAACAGCCAGAGGTCGTGATCCATATCAGTACCAACGACATAGGTAGAAAGAGGGACGAGGTCCTGCAAGCAGAATATAGGGAGCTAGGAAATAAATTAAAAAACAGGACCTCAAAGGTAGTAATCTCAGGATTAATCCCAGTGCCATGTGCTAGCGAGAGCAGAAATAGGAGAATAGACCAGATGAATGCGTGGCTGGAGAGATGGTGTAGGAGGGAGGGATTTAAATTCCTGAGGCATTGGGACCGATTCTGGGGAATGTGGGACCTGTACAAGCTGGACGGGTTACACCTCGGCAGAACCAGGACCAGTATCCTCGCAGGGGGGTTTGCTGGTGCTGTTGGGAAGGATTTAAACTAGTTTGTCAGGGGGCTGGGAACCTAAGTGTGGGCCAGAATGGAGAGAAACAAAGCTGGAAGTGCAAGTTAGAAAAGTAGTCAGCAAAACTAGTAGGGAGCAGGAACAAAGGCCAACAGTAAAGAGGGTCAAAGTGCAGAAAAATATTAAACAGGCAAAGTTGAAGGCACTTTATCTAAATGCACGTAGCATTCGCAACAAGGTGGATGAATTAATAGCACTAATAGAAGTAAATGGGTATGATTTAATTGCCATTAGAGAGACATGGTTGCAGGGTAACCAAAGCTGGGAACTAAATGTTCCAGGGTACTCAACATTTAGGAAGGACAGACAAAAAGGAAAAGGAGGTGGCGTAGCACTGAGATCGGTATGGTAGAGATAAAGGATCTTGGCTTGGCAGATCGTGATGTAGAACTGGAATCAGTTTGGGTGGAGCGAAGAAACAGCAAAGGATGGAAAACATTGGTGGGTGTTGTGTATAGGCCACCAAACAGTAGTGGTAATGTAGGGCACAGAAGAAATTAGAAGTGCATGTAACAACGGCAATACGGTAATCTTCGGGGACTTTAATCTATATATTGACTGGGCAAATCAAATTACAGGAAACTCTTTCGTATCCGGCACCGACGGGACCGGGATGGTGCCGGTTGATTAAAAATTCCGGATAACGGAGAGGTATATCTACCGAGGCTATTTTTAACAAACAAAAATTAAAAAATCAAGAAATGTGCAGTAAAATTGGGTACTCACCTACAGAATGCAGCGCGGGAGAGTCAGACTCCTGTTATTGAGGTGTTCGGATCAGAAGAGACTTCCGACAGCACCAAGAAGCCGAGTAGTGGCAGTTTGGAGAACTACCCCCGCTGACTAACTCGGCCACCGCGGGAGACTCGGACTCGGCAACATTTCTGGTTATTGAGATGTTGTTTTTGGAGTATGAATTTTGTCGGTTATTAGAGAATTCCGGATATTTAGGTGCCGTTTAAACGAGAGTTTCCTGTACCACTAATGATGTGGAGGACAAATTCTTGGAATGCATGTGAGATGGTTTCCTGGATCAGTATGTGGAGGAACCAACCAGGGAACAGGATATTTTGGAAATAACAACAGAAAACGCTGGAAAAACTCAGCAGGCCAGGCAGCATCCGTGGAGAGAGAAACAGAGTTAATGTTTCAGGTCTGGGACCCTTCATCAGAACTGGAAAAATGCAGGAAATGGAAAGCAAGTTTAGGGGCTAGGAAAAGGGGGAGGGGATGAAAGAACAAAAGGGAAGGTCAGTGATAGGATAGCAAGCAGGAGAGATTAAGAGACATGAGAGATATTCAAGGCAAGAGGAGGTGGTAATGGGACAGGTTAAGGAACAAAGGATGGCTCTAGATGAGGTGTGAATTGCGCTGGCAGAATGAAAGACAGCTGCCATGTGGGAGGGAAGAAAAAAAGGGCCAAACAAAAAGTGTGAATAAAAAAAGGAAGAAAATATATATATGTGATAGGGGCCGAGGTTATGATCTGAAATTGTTGAACACTATGTTGAGTCCAGAGGGCTGTAGAGTGCCTAATCGAAAGATGAGGTGTTCCTCGAGCTTACGCTGAGCTTCCATGGAACAATGCAAGAGGCCGAGGACGGAGTGGGAATGGAGCGGTGAATTAAAGTGACAGGCCACCGGGAGCTCGGGGTCCCCCTTACGGACTGAACGGAGGTGTTCCACAAAGCGGTCACCCAATCTGCGTTTGGTCTCCCCAATGTAGAGGAGACCACATCGTGAGCAGTGAATACAGTATACTAAATTGCAAGAAGTACAAGTAAATCACTGTTTGATCTGAAAGGAGTGTTTGGGGCCCTGGACAGTGGGAAGGGGGGAGGTATAAGGGCATATGTTGCATCTCCTGTTCTTGCACCGGAAGGTGCCGGGCGAAGGGGAAGGGGTGCTGGGGGTGGTAGAGGAGTGGACTAGGGTGTTGCGGAGGGAGTGGTCCCTACGGAATGCTGAAAGGGCAGGTGAGGGGAAGATGCGTTTGGTGGTGGGATCATGCTGGAGGTGGTGGAAATGGCGGAGGATGACCCGTTGCTGGTGGGGTGAAAGGTTAGGACAAGGGGAACTCTACCGTGGTTCCGGGAGGGAGGGGTGGGGTGAGGGCAGAAGTGCGGGAGATAGACGGACACCGTGTCAACCACATTAGAGGAGAATCCTCGGTTGAGGAAAAAGGAAGACATAGAAACATAGAAGATAGGAGTAGGCCATTCGGCTCCTCGAGCCTGCTCTGCCATTCAATGCGATCATGGCTGATGATCCAAATTCAGTACCCTGTCCCTGCTTTCTCCCCATATCCCTTGATCCCCTTAGCCTTAAGAAATATATCTAACTCCTTCTTGAATATATTTAATGAATTGGCCTCAACTGCCTTCTGTGGTAGTGAATTCCACAGGTTCACCACTCTCTGGGTGAAGAAATTCCTCCTCCATCTCAGTCCTAAATGGCTTTCCCCTATCCTTAGAATGTGACCCCTGGTTCTGGACTCGCCCGCCATCGGGAACAGCCTTCCTGCATCTAGTCTGTCTAATCCTGTTAGAATTTTATAAGTTTCAATGCGATCCCCTCTCATTCTTCTAAACTCTAGTGAATATAATCCCAATCTCTCTTCATACATCATTCCTGCCGTCCCAGGTATCAGTCTGGTGAATCTTCGCTGCACTCCCTCCATGGCAAGAACATCCTTCCTCAGATAAGGCGACCAAAACTGCACACAATACTCAAGATGTGGTCTCGCCAAGGCCCTGTACAACTGCAGCAAGTCATCCTTGCTCCTGTACTTGAATCCTCTCATTTTGAAGGCCAGGATACCATTTGCCTTCTTAACCACCTGCTGCACCTGCATGCTTACCTTCAGCGACTGGTGCACAAGGACACCCAGGTCTCGTTGCACTTCCCCTTTTCCCAATCTATTGCCGTTCAGATAATAATCTGCCTTCCTGTTTTTGCCACCGAAGTAGACAACCTCGCATTGATCCACATACTGCATCTGCCCAATCGCCCAACCTGTCCAAATCGTACTGGAGTTTCTCTGCATCCTCCTCATAGTACACATGCCCACCCAGCTTTGTGTCGTCTGCAAACTTGGAGATATTACAACTAGTTCCCTTGTCTAGACCATTAATATATATTGTGAATAACTGGGGTCCTAGCATCGATCCCTGTGGTACCCCACTAGTCACTGCCTTCCACTTGGAAAAAGACCCATTTATGCCAACTCTTTGCTTCCTGTCTGCCAACCAATTTTCTATCCAAGTCAGTACCTTACCCCCAATCCCATTTGCTTTAACTTTGCACGCTAGTCTCTTATGCGGGACCTTATCGAAAGCCTTCTGAAAGTCCAAATACTCTACATCCACTGGTTCTCCCTTATCTATTCTACCAGTTACATCCTCATAAAATTCCAGTAGATTAGTCAAGCACGATTTACCTTTTGTAAATCCATGTTGACTTTGTCCGATCCTGTCACTGTTTTCCAAGTGCTCTGCTATTACATCTTTTATAACGGACTCTAGCATTTTCCCCACTACCGATGTCAGGCTTACCGGTCTATAATTTCCCATTTTTTCTCTACCACATTTTTTAAATAGTGGGGTTACATTAGCTACCCTCCAATCCATGGGAACTGTTCGAGTCTATTGAATTTTGGAAGATGACCAGCAATGCATCTACTATTTCTAGGACCACTTCCTTAAGTACCCTAGGATGTAGATTATCAGGCCCTGGGGATTTATCGGCCTTCAATCCCGTCAATTTCCCTAACACCATTTCCCTACAAATACTGATTTCATTCAGTTCCTCCCTCTCATTAGACCCTATGTTCCCCGACATCTCTGGAAGTTTATTTGTGTCCTCCTTTGTGAAGACAGAACCAAAGTATGTATTTAATTGGTCTGCCATGTCTTTGTTCCCCATTATAAATTATCCTGATTCTGACTGCAAGGGACCTACGCTTGCCTTTACCAATCTTTTTCTCTTCACATATCTATTGAAGCTTTTACAGTCAGTTTTTATGTTCCCTGAAAGCTTACACTCATACTCTATTTTCCCCTTCTTAATTAATCCCTTTGTCCTCCTTTGCTGAATCCTAAACTGCTCCCAATCCTCAGGTTTACTGCTTTTTCTGGCCAAATTATATGTCCTCTCCTTGGATCTTATGCTATCCCTCAGAAGCACTGGTATGGAAGGTTGCATCGTCAGAGCAGATGCAGTGGAGATGGAAAAATTGGGAGAATGGAATAGAGTCCTTACAGGAAGTGGGGTGGGAGGAAGTGTAGTCCAGGTAGCTGTGGGAGTCAGTGGGCTTGTAGTGAATGTTAGTCAATAACCTATCCCCAGAGATGGAGACGGAGAAGTTGAGGAAGGGAAGGGAAGAGTCGGAGATGGACCATGGGAAGGGTGGAAATTGGAAGCAAAGTGAATGAAATGTTCTAGTTCAGGGCGAGAGCAGAAGACGGCACTGATCGTCATCAATGTACCGGAAAAAGAGGTGAGGGAGGGGACCAGAGTAGGAGTGGAACAAAGAGTGTTTCACATATCCCATGAAAAGGCAGGCATAGCTAGGACCCATGTGGGGACCCATGTGGGTACCCATAGCAACACCTTTGATTTGAAGGAAATGAGTGGAGTCAAAGGAGAAGTTGTTCAATGTGAGAACAAGTTCAGCCAGGCGGAGGGTGGTGGTGGATGGGGATTGGTTGGGCCTCTGTTCAAGGAAGAAGCGGAGTGCCCTCAGGCCATCCTGGTGGGGGATGGAGGTGTAGAGGGGTTGTACGTCCATAGTGAAAAGGAGGCGGTTGGGGCCAGGAAACTGGAAACTGTTAAAGTGGCGGAGGGCGTCGGAAGAGTTGCGGATGTAGGTGGGAAGAGACTGGACAAGGGGAGGAAAAAGTAGAGTCAAGATAGGAAGAGATAAGTTCCATGGGGCAAGAACAGGCTGAAACGATGGGTCTACCAGGGCAGTCCTGTTTGTGGATCTTGGGAAGGAGGTATTTTGGATCTGGTACTGTGTAATGAGAAAGAGCTAATCAATAATCTGGTGGTAAAGGGGCCTTTAGGGACAAGTGAGCATAATATGATTGAATTTTACATTAAGTTTGAGAGTGATGTAGTCCAATCTGAAACTAAGGTCTTCAACATAAACAGAGGAAACTACAAGGGTATGAGGGACAAGTTGGCCATGGTTGATTGGGAGACTACACTAAAAGGTATGAAGGTGGACATGCAATGGTGTTAGGGAAATTGATGGGATTGAAGGCCGATAAATCCCCAGGGCCTGATAATCTACATCCTAGGGTACTTAAGGAAGTGGCCCTAGAAATAGTAGATACATTGCTGGTCATCTTCCAAAATTCTATAGATTCTGGCACAGTTCCCATGGATTGGAGGGTAGCTAATGTAACCCCACTATTTAAAAAAGGTGGTAGAGAGAAAATGGGGAATTATAGACTGGTAAGCCTGACATCGGTAGTGGGGAAAATGCTAGAGTCCATTATAAAAAATGTAATAGCAGAGCACTTGGAAAACAGTGACAGGATCGGACAAAGTCAACATGGATTAACAAAAGGGTAAATCATGCTTGACTAATCTACTGGAATTTTTTGAGGATGTAACTGGTAGAATAGATAATGGAGAACCAGTGCATGTGGTGTAATTGGACTTTCAGAAGGCTTTCGATAAGGTCCCGCATAAGAGATTAGCATGTAAAGTTAAAGCACGTGGGATTGGGGGTAAAGTACTGACTTGGATAGAGAACTGGTTGGCAGACAGGGAGCAAAGAGTTGGAATAAACGGGTCTTTTTCCGATTGGCAGGCAGTGACTACTGGGGTACCGCAGGGATCGGTGCTAGGACCCCAGCTATTCGCAATATATATTAATGATCTGGACGAGGGAACTAGATGTAATATCTCCAAGTTTGCAGATGACACAAAGCTGGGTGGGCGTGTGTGCTGTGAGGAGGATGCCGAGAAACTCCAATATGATTTGGACAGGTTGGGTGATTGGGCAGATGCAGCATAATGTGGATAAATGCGAGGTTATCCACTTTGGTGGCAAAAACGGGAAGGCAGATTATTATCTGAACAGCAATAGATTGGGAGAAGGGGAAGTGCAACAAGACCTGGGTGTCCTTGTGCACCAATCGCTCAAGGTAAGCATGCAGGTGCAGCAGGCGATTAAGGCGGCAAATGGTATGTTGGCTTTCATAGCGAGAGGATTCGAGTACAGGAGCAAGGATGTCTTGCTGCAGTTGTACAGGGCCTTGGTGAGACCACACCTTGAGTATTGTGTGCAGTTTTGGTCGCCTTATCTGAGGAAGGATGTTCTTGCCATGGAGGGAGTGCCGCGAAAATTCACCAGACTGATACCTGGGATGGCAGGAATGACGTATGAGGAGAGATTGGGTCGATTGGGCTTATATTCGCTGGAGTTTAGAAGAATGAGAGGGGATCTCATTGAAACTTATAAAATTCTAACAGGACTAGACAGACTAGATGCAGGAAGGATGTTCCCAATGGCGGGGGAGTCCAGAACCAGGGGTCACAGTCTAAAGATAATGGGTATGCCATTTAGGACAGAGATGAGGAGGAATTTCTTCACCCAGAGAGTGGTTAACTTGTGGAATTCTCTACCACAAAAGGCAGTTGAGGCCAATTCATTAAATATATTCAAGAAGGAGTTAGAGATATTTCTTAAGGCTAAAGGGATCAAGGGATATAGGGAGAAAGCAGGGACAGGGTACTGAATTTGGAAGATCAGCCATGATCTCATCAAATGGCGGAGCAGGCTCGAGGGGCCGAATGGCCTATTCCTGCTCCTATCTTCTATGTTTCTATGTTTGTCACAGCTCCAAGTTTGGTATCATCAGCAAATTTTGAAATTTCACTCTGTATTCCAATATCCAAGTCATTTATATATATATCAGAAAAAGCAGTGGTCCTAGCACTGACCCTTGGGGAACACCACTGTCTACCATCCTCCAGTCTGAAAAACAACCATTTACCACGACTCGCGGTTTTCTGTCCTTAAGCCAATTTCTTATCCAAGCTGACACTGACCCTCCTATTCCATGAGCCTCAATTTTGTTAACCAGCCTTTTATGTGCTACTTTGTCAAACACTTTCTTAAAATCCATATAGACAACATCCCTTGCATTCCCTTCATCAACCTTCTCTGTTACTTCATCAAAAAAATAAATTAGATTAGTCAAACACAATCTGCCTTTTACAAATCTGTGCTGGCTCTCCTTAATTAACTTAAACCTCTCCAAGTGCCTGTTAATTTTTTCCCTGATTATTGTTTCTAAAACCTTACCCACCACTGATTTAAACTGACCGGCCTGTAGTTACTAGGATTGTCCTTACACCCTTTCTTGAACAATGGTGACACATTTGTCACTTTCCAATCCTCAGGCACCTCCCCCATATCTAGGGAAGATTGGGAGATTATGGCAAGCCCTTCCGCTATCTCCACCCCCTCTTAAGATTTTAGGCAAGAGATACAGGGGGGGATTTGAGGAAAAACTTTTTTACGCAGCGAGTGGTGAGGACCTGGAACTCGCTGCCGACCAAGGTGGTGGAAGCGGACACACTCAATGTTTTCAAGGGGAGACTGGATAGGCACTTGAGGGAAATAAACTTGCAGGGCTACGGGGATAGAACGGTGGAATGGGACTGGCTCGATTGCTGTGCAGAGAGCCAGCACGGACTCAATGGGCCGACTGTCCTCCTTCCGTGTCGTTATGACTCTATATTAGGGGCAAAATTCGGTATCGCCCATTTTGGGACGCTAATATCGGCCAGGTGCAAAGTTTAGCACCCGGCGCTAATTATCGCCTCCGACTGCAAAATTCGCCTCTATTGCCCCTGGAGGTGATTTGAACGCTAAATCAGGCGCTACACACCTCTCTTAAGGCGCAAACGTCAGGGAGCAACGCGCTACCTCAGAACGCAACCGAAGCTCAGGCGATGCCAGTTACCATGGCGCCGTGCAGTTCTTAAAGGGGAGGTGCCATCTTGCTGGCCAGGCACACCCTGCTCATTGCAGCCTTGAATCTCGGCCTGGAGAGACCTCAAAAGCAATTTTGTTGGATGCACCAATGGATAGGCCCAGGGAAACAACTCGGCGCTTAGGAACCTCAAAAGTGGTGCTGAGGGCCAAAACTCCTTAGGACAGCGTTAAAACCAAAAATGTTGCCGACAAGAAATGCAGGAAGCGGCGCCTTTAAATTGCGCTCCCCCAGCCCCTTCCTGACTTGAAAACGTTCCCCTCTACTTGTTGTTCCTAGCGGCAGGTGCTAAGGCAGGGGATGCAACTCAGTATCCAGTCCGGGATGCTACTGGGGCGTTACACGCTCGACTGACGTCACGATCTGCGGGCGGAGGAGATCATGGCAGTATTATTCAACGCCGCCGCAAAACGACTGGTCAGTTTCGCGCTAAGTTCCTAGCGCCCCCCAGAAGCGCTAACAGGAGGCGCTAACCAAACAGATTTTTCCCCCATGACTCTGACTCTTCTCTTAGCAACCTGGGATGCAAGCCATCTGGACCAGGCAACTTATACACTCTAAGCATATCCAGCCTTTCCAGTACATCCTGCATATCAATTTTCACCTCATCCATTACCCCTACCATCTCCGCTTCTGCCGATATTTTGTCAACATCCTCTTCCTTAGTAAACACCGATAGAAAGTACTCATTAAGTATTCTAGCCTTGCCCTGCGCCTCTAAGCATATATCACCTTCTTTGTCCCTAATAGGCCCCATCCTGCCTCTTACTACCTGCTTACTATTTACATGCCGGTAGAAGATTTTTGGGTTCCTTTCTATGTTAACTGCCATTCTATTCTCATATTCTCTCTTTGCCAGTCTTAATTTCCTCTTCATTTCCCCTCTCAACTTATTGTATTTGGCCTGTTTCTCACTTGAAGAATTCACCTGACAGGCATCATACACCCTCTTTTTTTGTATCATCATATTCTCTATCTCCCTCGTCATCCAAGGAGCCCTGGCTTTGGTTCCCCTACCTTTCCGTCTTGTTGGAATGTACCTAACCTGTACCTGAAACATCTCCTCCTTAAAGATCACCCATTGTTTCGTTACAGTTTTTCCTGTCAATCTTTGGTTCCATTTTACCCTGGCTAGATCCCCTCTCACCCCATTGAAGTTAGCCCTTTTCTAATTTAGAAGTTCTACTTTAGATTGTTCCTTGCTCTTCTCCATTACTAATCTAAACCTTATGATACGATGATCACTCTTACCCAAGTGTTCTTCCACAGATACTTGGTCGATCTGGCCCACCTCATTCCCCAGCACCAGATCCTGCAGCGCCTCCTTCCTAGTTGGGCCGAGAACATACTGGTCAAGGAAGTTCTCCTGAACACATTTCAGAAATTCCTTCCCCCTCCTTTCCCTTTACTCTAACATTATCCCAATCGATATTTGGGTAATTAAAGTCCCCCAATATCACCTCTTGCGCATCTCTGTGATTTCCCTGCAGATTTGCTCCTCTCCCTCTCATTATTTGGAGGCCTATAGAATACTCCCAATAGCATGACCATGACCTCTTTGCTTCTCAACTCTAACCAAATGGATTCTGTCCTTGCCCCCTCAAGGACACCCTGTCTTTCCAACACTACAATGTCTTCCCTAATCAGTACTGCCACCAAACCTCCCTTTTTTCCTTCCCTATCTTTTCTGAACACCTTGGGCTCGATTTTAACGCAGTCGACAGGCGGGCTTTTAGACGTGTGGGGGGTTAAAATCGCAAAACCTGGGGGTCGGGACCCGCCCCCCACCTGGTTCCCGCCTCCACGCCATTTTAACCTAGGTGTGTCTGATGGACCCGAATCAATCCCGCCTTCTTCAGGGCCCTTAAACAGCACTCATTGGCCTTTATAATCCCATTTTAACAGGCCCTTGCCTGTTTAACCCTTTTCCCACGTAAAACACGCCTTTAGGGGATCACGCCTGTGAAACCTGGCGTGAACACTATTGGCTTGCTGACTATCAGCTGCAGGTCCAACATTAAAGAGGATATTTGATCAGT
Organism: Somniosus microcephalus; assembly: GCF_052327205.1. Lineage (NCBI taxonomy): Eukaryota > Metazoa > Chordata > Chondrichthyes > Squaliformes > Somniosidae > Somniosus > Somniosus microcephalus. Next base: position 158,543,590 of record NC_140988.1, read on the forward strand.
CATCATTTGCAGGTGGCAGGACTTTGTTGTCTCAGGTCTGGGGGAACTTTTACCAGGCCTAACCACACCTGTGGAAGGTTGGAACCTCACACACGTCTCCAGTGTGACCTCCTGCGAGACCCCTCTCGCCACCCTCACTCAGCGCTTCCTCAACTGAGGCATCTACCAGAAGCATGGGAGGCCTTTTTTCCCTTCCCCTCTTGGCATTAGAGGACCTCCAGCCCCATTCGCAAAATGACACACGCCACAACTGCAGAAGTTGCCATCAGAATTTTTATGAAAAACAAACAACTAATGGCATTTTTACAAAATACACAGTATTTCACCTAAGTGACTACCCTTGTGACTATTTGTGCTTTATTTTCTTCTTACGCGTGCTCCAACGTAGTGGTTCCCCTGTGGCTTCAGCAGATGTGGAGGCCCCTTGCTCACTTTCCTGCTGCTCCTGTCTCGACACCTTTGGCAGGCGCCCTCTGGGGTGGCGAGCCTGTGAGGGCTCGCCAGCAGTCTGCTGCTCCTGCGGCTGTGCAGGGGTTGAGACCTCTATCTCCGTTGGGTGTGGACTCCGGCGGGGCTCTGACTGAGGGCTCTGCAGTGGCATGGAAGTGTGAGCGCTTGGAGAGGAGCCCCCACTTCCTTGAGGTCTGCCACCAACCTCCCTCACATGGGTCAGGTCCCCCTCAGTGCCTGCAAGTGGCCATGGGGACCCGTATCTACAATGGCAGTCCTACTCAGAAGGACTTCCATGAAGGTCTGGTTTCTCTGTTCAATAGATGCCCATCGCTCCTCAAGAGATGTCATTCTATTCTGAACACTCACCATGTTTTCCATACCCTGGCGACTAACCTCCTCCGTGGCCGTATCCCTCCTCTCCTCTACCATTGCCCTCCTCTCCTCTACCGTAGCCATCCTTTCCACTACGGTAGCCAGCCTTACCATGGAGGCAGCAATCATTTGCACGTAGGTAGCCATCCTTTCCGTGTTGATGCGTTCATGCGCCACTGACTCCACAAAGGCTCTGCTCATGTTCACTATGGACTCCTCCATTTGCTCCACACTCGCAGCGACCCTGGAGACAAAACCTGCCAGAGACTCCTGCATCTGTGCATGGAGTTCCACCACCTCTGATCTTACGGATGGACCCAGAGGCAGAGAGTCGACATGCAGCTGAGCCGAGCTGGCAGAATCCTGTGCCCCCCGACGAGGACTCTCCACTGCTGTCCCTGTCTCCACAATCTGCTGATGCTCACTTGTGAGCTGTGATACACCAGGTGACAACTCTACTCTATGTCCCAAAGGTCCCACCAAGGTGTGAGTGTCTGCGCTGGTGCTGGGTGCACTTACTTCTGCTGACGCTGCGCCCTCAGAGGTTGCAAATTCAAATCAAATCAAATCAACTTTTATTGTCATTGTTAGTGCACAAGTGCAGTACAACGAAATGTAGGCTTGCGGCTCCCGAGAGTGTACATTTGGATTAAGACATTTAAACATTCAACATACATTTGGCTTGTAGTATATTAACATAAACATAACCATAATAAAGTGCATTGGCAGATGTGCAGGCTTTAGAGTTTATTTGTGGAGTTCAGTAGGATGACAGCCCCGGGAAAGAAGCTGTTCCTAAATCTGGTTGTATGGGTGCGAATGCATCTGTAGCATCTCCCAGATGGCAGGAGGGCGAACAGACTGTGGCTGGGGTGGGTAGGGTCTTTGATGATGGACCGTGACCTCCGTAGACAGCGTTTCTGGTATATGTGCTCTATGGTTGGTAGCCGGGTGCCGGTAATGCGTTGGGCAGTTTTGACGACCCGCTGCAGGGCTTTCCGGTCATAGTAGCTACAGCTGCCATACCATACTGTGATACAGTTTGTCAGGATGCTCTCTATTGTGCAGCGGTAAAAGTTAGAGAGGATCAGGGGTGACAGGTTACATCCCTTCAGCCTCCTTAGGGAATATAGGCGCTGCTGGGCCTTCTTCACCAGAGAGGAGGTATTGAGGGACCAGGAGAGGTCTTCCGTGATGTGGACTCCGAGGAACTTAAAGCTGTCCACCCTTTCCACCACAGCCCCATTGATGTGGATGGGGGTGTGACTTCCGCCTTTGGACTTCCTGAAGTCCACAATGATTTCTTTGGTTTTCTTGATGTTAAGGGCCAGGTTGTTATCGGCGCACCACTTCACGAGATGCTGGACCTCCTCCTTGTAGGCTGACTCATCGTTGTTGGTGTTCCTCTGAGGAGTCCGGCTGCTCAGGCTCTTCCTCCTGCACACTGGGGATGGGGGCTCTCGATGGTCCCGTGGGGGAGTCAAGGGAAAAGTTAGAGATGTGATGCCAAGGTTACATGCACATTGCATTTTGCAGATGATCATAAGTCCATATGGTGTAGCTTCAGAATCATTATCAGCGACTCATGCAATGCCAATGAGAGAGAGGGAAAACTATTCTGTCACCAGTTTACGGGGATACTCCTGTCTGTCCTTCCCCCAACTTCCGCACCTCGGTCAGCCCCAGCAATCTCCAGGACGCCTTCCTCTCGGGGTGAGCTGGGCTACTGAAGGCGGCCCTCCTCCTGTCCTGGCTCGCGCTCTCCTGTTGTGAGCTCTCTTTTCCTGCAATGAGGGAGACAAGTGGAGGTTGAGTGAGAATGAAGGAGTGAGTGCAGCGATTGCATAGCATAGATACTTAGTGTAACATTTGCATATTGATTTATCATTGGCCCGCAGGCATCTGTAAGGAATACCTATTATATTCACATGTGATCACATGCTGAGTTGTCATTGGCCTGCAGGCATCTGTAAGGACTGCTATTGTTTAGAAGACCCAGGGGTCCGGACTCCATCTTGTCCACACGGTGCTGTACTGCTGTGAGTCAGATCAGACCTGATGCTTCATTAAATAGTTTAAACTGTAATACTCCATTGTCCTGCAATTTATTATTTTTGTACAAAGTGTGCAAAACAAGACATGGTGTCAGAACAGGGATTTGAAATGGACATCGTTGGAGCTCCCTTACCTCGAATGAATTGGGAATCTTTGAACTTACCTAGAGAATGGAGCAAGTTCAAGCAACACGTGGAGTTGATGTTTTCGGTTCCAATGAAAAGCAAAGGGGAGGAAGAAAGATGAAGCTACCTACTCCTGTGGATTGAAGAAAAAGGGAGAGACATTTTTAACACATGGTCTCTCACCGCAGATGAAGCAAAGGTACTGACAAGTTATTTTGAAGCATATGTGATGCCCAAGACACATACAATATTCGCTAGGTACAAGTTTCAGGAGAAAGTACAAGGAGCTAGTGAGTCGTTTGAACAGTTCGTGACTGAGTTAAAACTGCTGGTAAAAGACTGTGCATATGCAGATAAAGGTGAGATGGTCAGAGACCGCATCGTGTTTGGAATACATTCAGCTAAAGTGAGAGAGAAACTTTTGAATGTTGGGTCTGGGCTAACGCTGGACAAAGCTATGGACATGTGGTAAACCACTGTTTGTATTCCACTGTGTACATGCCTGGACATGCCTCGGCTGACTCCTCCCACAAGTCCTAGTATAAAGGTGACTGCTCCCCAGCCCTTTGTATTTCTGGACCGGTCGACCACTCGAGGCAGACCTTCATTCTTTTGTTAATAAAAGCCTTTAGTTACTCTCAACTCTCAGTCTTTTATGAGTAATTGATAGCGCATCAATTTTATTAACAAAATTTTTATAATGGAGAAGATCCTCACACCAGCATGCCTGGACTTAGATCATCGGGAGGCGGACTCATCCACCAAGTTTACTCACTGGCTTAAGTGTTTCGAAAAATTCCTGACCGCCTCCGCAGCAATCAAATCGGACGAGGACAAACTGGATGTCCTGACCTCCAAAGTGAACCACCGAGTGTACTCGGTCATCCAAGACGCGACCTCGTACGCGGACGCTATCAAGCTCCTCAAGGACCAGTACAAGCACCCAGTGAACGAAGTGTACGCCAGGCACCTTCTGGGGAGTCGTAAACAACAACCTGGGGAATTGACCGTGGAATACCTTCAGGCACTGTCTGTGCTTGGCCGGGCCTGTGGTTGTAAGGATGTAAAGGCCGCCGTGTACACAGAGGAACTTATCCGGGACGCTTTTGTAGCGGGCCACAGATCCAATTACACCCGACAGCGACTGTTGGAGCAGAGTGACCTCGACCTCAACAAGGCCTCTGAACTCGCACTATCATTGGATGCAGCCTACCGGGGCATGGATGCCTACTCCTCTGCACCGTGGACGCCGCGGGGAATGACAGCCTGGGACACGGTAGGACCGCCTCATAGCGCCGTGCCACCCCAGCCACACCCCAGCAACGGACCAACTACCGCAGCAGTGTCCCAAGGCCAGACAGCAGTGCCCCAAGGCCAGAAATGCTACTTCTGTGGCCAGGCAAAACTACCCCAGAGCGCGCTGCCCGGCGAAAAACGCGATCTGCTCGGGCTGCGGGAAGAAGGGACACTACGCTAATGTCTGCAGGGCCAAAGCCACCCCGAACCCCAGCAGCGCCGCGTGTGGGCCATGCGGGCCGCCATCTTGGGCCTCCCCAGCCATGTGCGAACCACCGGTACAGCAGCCATTTTGGACGCCTCCAGCCACATGGGGATCATGGACGCCGCCATCTTGGACGACAGCCGGAACGCAGCAGGCCCTCAACACCGCCTCATCTGATACCCACAGCGACACACCGACCCCTACGCTGGCATCCATTACACTGGACCAAGCGAGACCGCACCAGCTGGCCAGTTCCACAATGGACATTAAGGTAAATGGCCACGATACAATCTGCCTTTTTGACTCTGGGAGCACGGAGAGCTTCATCCACCCCGACACGGTGCGGCGTTGCTCTCTCCCAGTCCTGCCTGCGCACCAGCGGATTTCTATGGCCTCCGAGTCCCAGTCTGCGGACATCGGCGGCTACTGCATAGTGACACTCGTAGTAGACGGGACCGTGTACGATCATTTTAACCTTCTGGTCCTGCCCGACCTCTGCGCTGCCGTCCTGCTGGGGTTAGATTTTCAGTGCCACCTTAAAAGTGTTACGATGGCGTACGGTGGACCCCTACCCCCACTCACAGTCCGCAGCCAGCAGCTCCCAAATTGCCCGCCGCGCACCAGTTGCAACCTCTCCACACTCAGAGTCACCCCCCCCTCCACTGTTTGCTAACCTCACCCCCGACTGTAAGCCCATCGCCACAAAGAGCAGGCGATACAGTGCCGGGGACAGGGTTTTCATTAAAACCAAAGTGGAGCGGCTCCTGAAGGAAGGGATTATTGAGGGCAGCACCAGCCCCTGGCGAGCCCAGGTTGTGGTCGTTAAGACCGGCGAGAAGCAGCGCCTGGTCATCGACTACAGCCAGACAATAAATCGCTACACCCTGCTGGACGCCTACCCACTCCCCCGCATAGCTGATATGGTCAACCAGATCGCGCAGTACCGCGTCTTCTTGACCATTGACCTGAAATCAGCGTACCACCAGCTCCCTATCCGCCCTGAGGACCGCCAGTATACTGCCTTTGAGGCAAACGGCCGCCTCTACCACTTCCTTAGGGTTCCCTTTGGCGTCACCAACGGGGTCTCCGTCTTCCAAAGGGAGATGGACCGGATGGTAGATCAAAATGCGTTGCAGGCCACTTTCCCATATCTGGACAATGTGACCATCTGCGGCCGTGACTTGCAGGACCATGACGCAAACCTCGAAAAATTCCTCCGCACCGCCCAACTCCTGAACCTGACATATAACAAGGAGAAGTGCATATTCCGTACAAACCGCCTCGCCATCCTTGGCTGTGTTGTGGAACACGGAGTCATCGGCCCCGACCCCGACCGGATGCGTCCCCTTATGGAACTCCCACTGCCCCACTGCCTCAAGGCCCTGAAGAGGTGCCCAGGGTTTTTCTCCTATTATGCCCAGTGGGTCCCCTACTATGCGGACAAGGCCCATCCGCTGATCAAGTCCACCTCTTTTCCCTTGACGGCAGAGGCCCGCTTAGCCTTCCACCGTATCAAGGAAGACATTGCCAAAGCCACCATGCACGCAGTGGACGAATCCATCCCCTTCCAGGTGGAAAGCGACGCGTCCGACTTTGCCCTGGCCGCTACCCTCAATCAGGCGGGGAGACCCGTGGCCTTCTTTTCACGAACCCTCCAAGGCCCAGAGACCAGACACTCCGCCGTTGAGAAGGAGGCCCAGGCGATTGTGGAGGCTGTGCGTCATTGGAGGCACTACCTGGCCGGAAAACGATTTACCCTGCTCACTGACCAACGTTCAGTTGCTTTCATGTTTAACAACAAGCAGAGGGGCAAAATCAAAAATGACAAGATCTTGAGGTGGAGAATCGAACTTTCCACCTACAATTACGAGATCTTGTACCGGCCCGGGAAGCTCAATGAACCCCCGGATGCGCTATCGCGTGGCACCTGCGCCAGCGCGCAGATCGATAGACTGCGGGCCCTCCACAATGACCCCTGCCACCCGGGGGTCACCAGGTTCTTCCACTTCATCAAGGCCCGCAACCTGCCTTACTCTATTGAGGAGGTCAGGACCATGACCAGGAACTGCCAAGTCTGCGCTGAGTGCAAACCGCACTTTTATAGACCAGACAGGGCCCACCTGATAAAAGCCACTCGCCCCTTCGAGCGCCTGAGCGTTGATTTTAAAGGGCCTCTCCCCTCCTCCGACCGCAATGTGTACTTCCTCAATATTATTGATGAGTACTCCCGTTTCCCGTTCGCCATCCCCTGCCCGGACATGACCAGTGCCACGGTCATTAAATGTCTGAACGACCTCTTCACCCTGTTCGGTTTCCCCAGCTATATCCATAGCGACCGGGGCTCATCGTTTATGAGCGACGAACTCCGTCAGTACCTGCTAACTAGGGGTATTGCCACAAGCAGGACCACCAGTTACAACCCCCGGGGGAACGGACAGGTGGAAAGAGAAAATGCGACAGTTTGGAAGGCCGCCCTGCTAGCCTTAAAGTCTAGGGGCCTTCCAACCTCCCGCTGGCAGGATGTGCTCCCCGATGCGCTCCACTCTATTCGGTCACTGCTCTGCACTGCCACTAACGCCACCCCTCATGAGAAAATGTTTGTCTTCCCAAGGAAGTCCACATCGGGGACATCACTACCGCCATGGCTGACGTCCCCAGGGCCGGTCCTACTGAGAAGACACGTGAGGACCCATAAAATGGACCCCCTGGTCGAGAGGGTCGACCTCCTCCACGCCAACCCCCAGTATGCTTACATTGCATACCCGGACGGGCGGGAGGACACAGTCTCCATAAGAGACCTTGCACCCTTGGGGGCCGCAGTAACCCACTACTCACTACCACCCCCCCCCACGATCCGATATCCAGCCCCAGCAGACGGCAGGCCTGGGCCCCGCGACCCGCTCGACATCTACGAGGACGACACGCCTGTGCCACAGCCCACGCAGGACTCAACGCCGGAAGCTCCACTACCCCTGCCGTCGCCACGCCGATCACAGCGGCAGACAAGACCTCCGGAGAGACTCCAATACACTAACTTTTAATACACTTCACCCCGCCGGACTCAATTTTAAACAAGGGGTGAATGTGGTAAACCACTGTTTGTATTCCACTGTGTACATGCCTGGACATGCCTCGGCTGACTCCTCCCACAAGTCCTAGTATAAAGGTGACTGCTCCCCAGCCCTTTGTATTTCTGGACCGGTCGACCACTCGAGGCAGACCTTCATTCTTTTGTTAATAAAAGCCTTTAGTTACTCTCTTAACTCTCAGTCTTTTATGAGTAATTGATAGCGCATCAGGACATAGCTAGATCGCACGAGATAGCCCAAGCACAGTTGAAAACCATAACCAGTGTCACGAACAGCTCGAGTGAACAGACAGCGCATGCAGTTAATAGACACACACCAAAGAACACCGCCCAGAGAGCGTGTTTCAGAACAGAAAAAACAGAGAGAGTTCTAAAAATGGTCAACACAGACATAAAACGCTTCAAAAACTGTGGATATTGTGGAAACAACTGGCATGGGGAAAAGGAGTACTGCCCTGCCAAAGGAAGGCAATGTACTAAATGTGATAAACGGAACCACTTTGCTAAAGTCTGCAGGACTGTTTTCTGAAAAGCAGTACACACAGTGAGTGACAGCCAAATGCCAGATAGAGAGCCAAATGCAGAGGAACTGTTTATTGATTCTGTGTCAGAAAAAACAGATTTCAGGGACTGAGCAAGCCTATGCCGATGTTGAGATAGGAAAACAGGGCAAAGAGCTTAAGTTTAAACTAGACACTGGATCTCAGGTTAATGTAATTCCTCTGTGTGAGTATCACAGCTTGAAGGATGAGTGTGAGCTACAGCCCACCTCATGCAGACTGACCGGCTATGGGGGTGAGCAACTTAATGTAAAAGGCACATGCGTGATGAGATGTGTTAGATCCGTGGTTCAGTGGATAAAGAATTACACAGATGCTGTACATAAACAAACAACAGGTCTTTACTGGAGGAGGGTCATCTCTAGACTGGAGCACAGAGGCATGCACACAGCTTATATACCGGTGTGGTTACTGCCGGTACTACAGTATACAGGAGCTGTAAAAAGTAGTTCTGACTTAAAGCACATACACTACAAGATGCAAGTACAAAGAAAGCGACATGATGTTAGATTGTTACATTGTTGACACTCAAGCACCTCCAGTGCTAGGTCTAAAGGCATGTTTAGACATGGACCTCGTCAAGCTAGTGCTATCATTGACGGCACCAGTTGAGAAGCAGACAGTCATGGAGGAGTTTGCTGACGTTTTCAAAGGAATCTGACTATTCCCAGGTGAATGCACTATTCACCTTGACCCAGCAGCAACCCCTGTGGTTTGCCCACCGAAGGATACCCCTTGCTCTACGTAGTCGCCTGAAGGAGGAGCTACAGAGCATGGAGAATACAGAAATCATCGTCCGGGAAACAGAACCGACAGAGTGGGTGAACGCGTTAGTAGTGGTTGAGAAACCACGTACAGGTAAGCTCAGAGTCTGTCTCGACCCCAGAGATTTGAACAAGGCTATCAAACGCCCTCACTACCCTCTACCAACGCTAGATGACATCACACCCAAGCTAGTGGGAGCACGTTACTTCAGTGTAATGGACGCACGATCAGGATACTGGACTATCAAGCTCACGGAAGAGTCATCTAAGCTAACAATGTTCAACACACCATTTGGATGCTACCGATTTCTGCATTTACCATTTGGTCTTATCTCAGCTCAGGATGAATTCCAGCGGAAGATCGACAAAACCTATGAAGGCCTCAACGGAGTAGTCGCAATCGTAGACGACATCTTCATCTATGGCAGGAATAGAGAGGAACATGACAGGAACCTCCGTGCGATGCTACTAAGATCGCGGGAGAAAGGTATCTGGCTCAACCCCGAGGAAAGCATAATCGGATTCACCGAGATCGGTTATTTCAGGCATCGCCTCTCAACTGATGGCACTAAGCCGGATCCAGAGAAAATCTCCGCCATCAAGAAGATGGAGCCGCCGAAGAACCGCGCAGAGCTAGAGACAGTACTAGGCATGGTTAACTACTTAGCCAAGTTTGCCCCGAGCCTCTCCGAAATCAACGCACCCATGCGTCAGTTGCTCAAGCAATCCAATGAGTTCCTGTGGGACAAACAACATGACACAGCATTTCAGAAAATGAAAGACCTAATCACCAGAGAACCAGGACCAGTTCTTGCCTACTTCGACCCCAACAAAGAGCTCAGACTACAAGTGGACGCGTCAAAGTACGGACTAGGCGCAGTATTACTGCAAGAAGGAAACCCCATCAGCTACGCTTCCAGATCTCTCTCAGTGAAATCAACTATGCTCCAATCGAGAAAGAGCTATATGCAATTCTGTTTGGATGTAAGCGTTTCCACCAATACGTCTATGGTCGACAAGTCATTGTGGAATCTGACCACAAGCCCCTCGAGTCAATCATGAGGAAACCACAAGCTGCAGCCCCACCAAGGCTACAGAGAATGATCCTTCAGCTACAGAAGTATGACTTCACAACCATTCACCGTCCAGGCAAAGACATTCCTGTCACAGACATGCTCTCCAGAAAGTCTCTTAGCTACCAGGACAGCAGCCTCAGTGAAGGCATGGATGTGCAGGTGCACATGGTGTACAATAGCTTACCTGTGAGTGACTCAAAACTGAAGGAGATCCGAGCAGGAAAAGAGAAAGATGCACAACTCGCGCTGCTGAGCAAAGTCATACATGAAGGATGGCCTGAGGAAAGGAAGAAATGACCTCAGTGCATATCTGAATTTTGGAACCACAGAGACGAACTGTCACAAATCAACGGAATCATTTTCAAAGGGGAGAAAATCATCATTCATACCAGTCTCAGAGAAGAGATGTTGACAAAAATTCATGCTGGACATATGGGCATGGAAAAATGCAAACAAAGAGCACGTGACATTGTTTTGGCCCGGAATGTGCAAACACATTGAGGACATTGTTGGAAAATGTTCCATTTGTCCAGAACGCCGTCCATCAAATGTCAAAGAGCCCATGATACCTCACCGTATCCCAGACAGGCCCTGGCAGGTCGTCAGCTGCAAGCAAGTGCATGCAAAACGTGTACAGGGACAGCAACACCAAAAGAGATACTATGACAGGTCAGCTAGACTACTGCCACCGCTGCACAATGGAGAATCCATCAGAATCCAGGAGCATGACTATTGGAAGCCAGCAGTCGTCATCCAGCCAGCTGACACTGAGCGATCGTATCACATCCGCACCCCAGAAGGACAGGTGTACTGCCGCAATCGCAGGCTCCTCCTGAACCCCAAGGAACAACACCGTCATTCCGACGGGAGGTCAAGCCTAGAGTTATCCTTGACTTGTGAACTGTCAAAGGGTGTAGGCAGATCGCTGCCCTAAAAAAATAACTGTACATCGTTATTGAAACGTTGAGATGTTTTCAGTGCTAGTTAAATGTTGAGTTTACTTATAGGTTGATGCTACTGAGAGCATTATGTAGAAGAAAGATTCAAAAGTAATGCATAACATTTTTCTTTTAAAAGGGGATGTAACATTTGCATATTGATTTATCATTGGCCCGCAGGCATCTGTAAGGAATACCTATTATATTCACATGTGATCACATGCTGAGTTGTCATTGGCCTGCAGGTATCTGTAAGGACTGCTATTGTTTAGAAGGCCCAGGGGTCCGTATTCCATCTTGTCCACACGGTGCTGTACTGCTGAGAGTCAGATCAGACCTGATGCTTCATTAAATAGTTTAAACTGTAATATTCCGTTGTCCTGCAATTTATTATTTTTGTACAAAGTGTGCAAAACAAGACACTTAGAAGGAGACAAAGATGGAGTGAGGTTGCAAGACCAAGGGCCCTCCCTTTGTGTAGTCAGTTGTGTTCAAAGCATCAGAGTGAGCGGGAGTGTGAGGGCTGCATGGTGGAATATTTCTGTGAATGTGAGCATAGAGAGAGAGGGAATGGGTAAGGGTGCATGGATGTGAGTGTCTAGTGGGATGTGCAGGAAGAGATTGCTAAAGCTGAGTGCTGGTGAGGAAAGGCAATGGGGATCAGATTGAGGGTGATGGAAACTTCATACAGTACTTACTTTTCCAGTGCGAAGAAGGTCATGGAATCTTTTCCTGCACTGCAACCACGTTCTTCGTGTGAGCCCCAAGGAGTTGACCTGACCTGCCACCTGTAGCCACACAGCCTTGGTCTGACTGGGGGGCCTCTTCCTCGCTGAAGAAGGGAACAGGACCTCCCCGTGGGCCCTAGCACCATCCAGTAATGCCTGGAGTGAAGCCTCATCAAATTTGGGGGCAGAACTGGCCCTCCCGCTGGCCGTTGCTCCTGCAGGCTCCTGTGCCATCTTAATGGTGAAGTTTGGGAGCCTGCAGAGGAATCAAGTCTTGCTGTGGACCTTAAAAGCAGCAGCAATGATGACGTCATATTCTGCGACTTTCTGACTGGAAATACTCAATTGCCAAGGCTTCCCACACGCTGGAAATCTATTGGCCAATTGAGTTAAAATTGCATCAATCTCACAAACCCATTTAGAATCGTGTGGGAATCACTAAATTCGGGGAACCCGCCAATTCCCCGCACCTGAGTTAAAACCGACCCCCTTGTATCCGTGAATATTAAGCACCCAGTCCTCACCATTTTAAAGCCACGTTTCTGTTATTGCCACTACATCATATTCCCAAACGGCTAATTGTGCTTATAGCTCACCAACCTTATTCACCACATTTTGTGCATTTGCATACATGCATTCCAAACCTGTCTTTGTATTCCTCGCAGTCCTTTCACAACCTTAGCGCATCCCACAGCACTTTACAGCCAATGAACTACTGTTTTGAAGTATAGTCACTGTTGTAATATAGAAAACGTGGCAGCCAATTTGCACCCAGCAAGGTCCCACAAACAGCAATGTGATAATGACCAGATGCTGTTTTAATGATGCCGGTTGAGGGATTAATATTGTAACATGGTCATACAGGATGTCATTTGTGACTTAGGGTCAGCACAGTCTCAGCACTGTGAGCTGGGCAGAAGTTGGGCTGAAAGAATTTGATTCAGGGAATTTCAGGAGATACAGACATGGAGCTGGGAGGCGATAGACATGTTCAGGACCTTAGAAGTGAAAAGGGACGTTCTAGAGAGAATGATAGTACAAAGGGATGGAAGGGTCAAAGGAGGACTTCTTGAACAGGAAGTGATAATAAGAGTTTTGAAACGGAGAGGGACCGTGCCTAAGAAAAGAGAGCCATTTACTATGTTGGCAAGAAAAGGGGCCAGGAAAGGTTATTGTAGTCATGAGTTGAGTGGGGAAGGGATTGATGGAGCCAGAGGTGGGTCTCCAAGATGAGCTTGGAGTGAGTGGGGAGAAGATGGGACGGGACTGGCAGAATAAAAGGGTGGTCAGGAGTGGGGAGGGGAGTGTGGTGGCCAAGGCAGTTGCAGGACAATCTCAGTCTTAGAAGTGAAGAAATCCATGGGCATTTTGCACTGCGTATTGGAGGTGAGGGTGGAGGAGGTGAAAAAAGAGATTTGAAGGGTGGGTAGTCATGGAGAAAAAGAACCTCAGGTTGTCCTCACCCTCCCGGCTAATCCTAGATTAGTAGAAGTATTTGACTGAGGAAAGATTGGCATGGTAGTACTAAACACCTACAGAGGTTCCCTTCTACACCTCTATCTGTCTGACTTGGAGAATTTGGTGCTTTTACCATACCCATGCATATATTTGCCTCATAGGTAATACATCCAATTTTGCCTCAGCCAAAGAAATAAGGTGTGAATCGAGGACAAGTAGCCTAGGTTGCGTCATGTCACACACATGGGTAGTGCAAGGATTATCGACCACCCCACCCTTTTTCAATAATAGCCCACAGATTTTGAACGTGGAGAATGAGTGACTTCCACTCAAAGAATGAAGAAGGTCATACTGAAGGTTGGTCATTTTTTTAAATGGATATTTATAGCTTTTGTTTTTTTTAAGAAAGATTTGTTTGTGATTTTTGTGTTAATCAAGGTAAAAGTTATTAGTATTGGGGAATTGAACAGTTTCCTTCTCAGATGCCCAGTCTCAGCATCAAGCACTCCCAGGTGAGGCAGCATTGTTAGATGTACGGGATTACTCCATTATCTGGCACTCCCAGTGTAAAACGATGTTTACAGGGAGTTAATCTCTGGATGGAAAGTCATAGGCTGCTTATGTGCTCCCTGACACTGATGCTCCCCACTGGGAGTGCCAGATCATGTAATCATCCCTTTGGAGTAAAGCCTTCTAAACTCTGCCCCAACCTCAAAAGAGGACCTTGGTGAGACCACATCTTGAGTATTGTGTGCAGTTTTGGTCGCCTTACCTGAGGAAGGATGTTCTTGCCATGGAAGGAGTGCAGCGAAGATTCACCAAGCTGATACCTGGGATGGCAAGAATGATGTATGAGGAGAGATTGGTACGATTGGGCTTGTACTCGCTGGAGTTTAGAAGAATGAGAGGGGATCTCATTGAAACTTATAAAATTCTAACAGGACTAGACAGACTAGATGCAGGAAGGATGTTCCCGATGGTCGGGGAGTCCAGAACCAGGGATCACAATCTAAGGATAAGGGGTAAGCCATTTAGGACAGAGATGAGGAGGAATTTCTTCACCCAGAGAGTGGTGAACCTGTGGAATTCTCTACCAAAGAAGGCAGTAGAGGCCAATTCATTAAATATATTCAAGAAGGAGTTAGATATATTTCTTAAGGCTAAAGGGATGAAGGGATATGGAGAGAAGGCAGGGACAGGGTACTGAATTTGGATGATCAGCCATGATCTCATTGAATGGCGGAGCAGGCTTGAGGGGCCGAATGGCCTATTTCTGCTCCTATCTTCTATGTTTCTATACCCTGACGGCACAATATGACATTTTCTTTTTGCAATAACCAGCCATCCTTTGGCCTCTAAATGAGATTGCTTATTAGTGCTAATTAGGGGCAATTCTGTGCCCACTATGATTTGAACTAAGACTGCTCAAACTTAGTTCACGAAGAACCCTTGTAGTTGGCGGAGAGACTTTATCCCATGAATCTGGCCTGGCTTTAAACCCAGATCCCAAAGTCGAAAGGCTCGTTTTTAACCCCCTTCACCAACAAATTCCTAAAATGGTAAGTAATCTACTGGGTAGCTATTATCATGTGTTTTGAAATGTTATATTTGGGGTATTTTTTGCATGTTTATAAAATAATTGTTTTATTTTAAACAGGTACATAATTGCAGTTAATGACGAAAAAATTTGTAGGCTTGATTTACCAAACTGGTGAGTTTGATTTAATAAAAGTTTAACAATACTTATGCCTGAACATGGACTTGAAATTATCCTTGTACCTTACATAAGTGAGACAAATTGCACTATTGGAGACCAACTGTAAAAATAGCACTGACCAGGTACAAACATTCAAGAGGGGTGCCAGTATTTTCATGTGTCATTTTAAAGTTGTGAATCCCCTGTTTACCCAGTGCATTTTGACCTGGGTTTCTCATAGTTTTGAAATTGTTGATCATGAGTATTATCTTCATTTAAAAGAGATGAACCCTTGATACTGTGCAGGTAACTAAAGTGTAGAAAGCCTGACCCACTCCCAGCATTAATCTGTTAAATTAGTGATTACCAGCCACTGATGAAATGTACAGTTATTTTCTATACATCTCTATTAAGCGCTCACTGGTACATGTTCACTGTCAACAACTTCAGAACTATGGGAAAACTGGGAAGTATTTTGGAGATGGGACCCCAGTCAAGGTTGTTGTGTATGTACCTTTAAGGGAATAACTGGTCTCAGACTGCAGTACCGGCAGTGACCATCCCTGTATAAAAGGCCCTAGCAGGCTTCTGTAGTTTCAGTTTCCAGGTTGTCTCCATTCAGTAAAGACTTGTTATAATCAACTCCTGCAGTCCGTGTCTCAATTATACACGGACATAATACTGGCGACGAGTAAGAAACAAACTTACCTGCAACTCGGCAGCACCTCAGACGACGTTATTGAAGGTCGAAGCCAGAAGAAAGAAAAAAAAATAATCCAAAGAAACTCGAGAAACGGGCGTCGACCGTGGGCAACCACCCTCCAAATCATCGAATTGAAAAGTGCAGGAGAGACTGTCGAGAGCCAGGTTTGGTCTCCAGTCTGTGGTTTCCCAGCTAATCGGGCTGGTGGCAGGTAGTGCACTGATCCTTCCTGGGCTGCGGTGGGCTAGAGCTTGATCGGGTGGCTCTGCAACGGGGCCGGGCAGCGAGTCGGGAAGCAAAGAGAGAGAGAGAGGGTGGAGCACACAGGGCGCGGCCGGTGCTTCGAAGCCGGGCAGCATTCGGACCTAAGAAGAGGGAGGGAAGTGTCCCAGAGGGTCCGCTCCACGACAGGAACGGTTCTTCAATTAACGGAGCAAATATTGAAGCGCGATAGAAAAAGAAAAATACCGCGGAGAGCGGCGTTGGCAGCAGCGATCGGGGAGGCGCGAAGACCATAGGGCGTCGCCATTACAGGATAGTAAAATAAATATAATCACCAGCAACAGCGTTGGCAGCAGCGGCGGGAAAGCGCGGGAGGCGCCATCTTAACTCGGCGGGGAAGAAGGAAAAGCGCGGGAGGCGCCATTTTGATCCATCGGGGACGAAGGAAAAGCACGGGAGGCGCCATCTTAGATTTTCAAGATGCCAAAGACTGGCGATATCACTGCCTTCGATAATGCAATAGAAGACTGGACCACGTATGTGGAAAGAGTTGAGGTATATTGCGAGGCAAACGAAATAGCTGATGAGAAAAAGGCATCGGTATTGCTAAATTTAATGGGCGCAAGAACGTACGGCCTATTGCGGGACCTGATTACTCCAGCCAAACCGAAGGCGAAGAGTTTTAACGAAATTGTTGCTATCTTACAGGAACACCTAAATCCTACACCGCTGCTGATAGCAGAAAGATTTAAATTCCACAGGAGAAATCAGCATAAAAATGAGAGCAATGCTGAGTACCTTACGGAACTACGCAAGCTATCAAAGCACTGCCAGTTCGGAGCAGGACTGGCAGATACCTTACGGGACAAATTTGCCTGTGGACTCCTGAGTGAAGGAACCCAGAAGAGGTTACTCTCAGAGAAAGAGCTGACGCTAGATAAGGCTTTCAGCGTGGCAGTATCGTACGAAGCAGCAGCAAGGGGAGCTGCGGAAATACAACAAAAGCCACAGGAATACGGCACCCACGAAATGACACGGGGATTTGCAAAATGTTATTGCTGCGGCAGAACAAACCATGACCAGAAGGACTGCTGGTCCAAGGACAAAATATGCAG
This sequence comes from Somniosus microcephalus, assembly GCF_052327205.1. Classification (NCBI taxonomy): domain Eukaryota; kingdom Metazoa; phylum Chordata; class Chondrichthyes; order Squaliformes; family Somniosidae; genus Somniosus; species Somniosus microcephalus. Next base: position 158,560,444 of record NC_140988.1, read on the forward strand.
GCAATGCGGAAAGATGGGACACATTGCACAAGTTTGCAGGTCTGGGAAGAAGACCAACGACAACAAAAAGGCTACTAAGGAACCGTACAGGAAAGTACAAAAGATGACGGGCAGTAGTTCCGAAGACCAGATGAGCGATAGTGAATCCGGGAACAAGAGACTAAGCTGTCTCAAACTTCACAACGTAATCGCAAAAGAGGATCACCGAACAATTTGGGTCACCCTCACGATAGCAGGGTCCCAAGTCAAAATGGAATTGGATACAGGATCAGCGCTAACCATCATGAATCGATGAGACTACGAACGGCTATTCTCACACATATACCCTTGAGAGAGACATCCATTGTCTTGAGGACGTATACGGGGCAAAAAGTATACCCCAGAGGAAAAATAAGGGTGCCTGTCGAATACAACGGCAAGAAAATACGGAAATTGTATCTCTACATTCTGCAAGATGGTGGACCACTGTTATTGGGACGTGAATGGATCAGAAAGATAAGTTTAGACTGGCACTCCATTCAGGCACTGACGGTGGCTGGTAAAAAGGATGACTACGTCACTCCTGGACGATTGTCAGCAATCTTAGCTGACGCCAAAGAGGTATTTCAACAAGAACTGGGCACTCTTAAAGGCGTAACCGCCTCGATTAAAAATAGAGGAGAATGTAATTCCCAAGTTTTTCAAAGCAAGACCGGTACCATATGCAATTCGCCCAGCCGTCGAGGCAGAGCTGGAGAATCTGGAGAATGCAGGCGTGTTATCTAAGGTAGACTGGAGTGAGTGGGCGACACCCATCGTTCCTGTCATGAAGAAAACGTTAAACAATAAGTCTGAGGAGCCAAGGAAGGTTCGCATCTGTGGGGACTTCAAGGTGACGGTGAACCCAGTCCTTCACACAGTACAATATCCTCTTCCAAGGATAGAAGATATCTTCGCCTCACTATCTGGAGGGAAGTGTTTTACAAAAATTGACCTAGCACAAGCATATTTGCAGATGGAGGCTGAAGAATCCTCTAGGAAGTATCTCACGATAAACACTCACAAAGGTCTTTACCAGTATAATCGACTGGTATTCGGAGTAGCATCAGCTCCGGCGATATGGCAAAGAGCGATGGAACAAGTCCTGCAAGGGATTCCGGGGACTCAGTGTTACTTGGACGACATCCTAGTGACAGGTGAAGATGACAGTGAACACCTTGCCAACCTAGAGCAGGTGCTCACTAGACTACGTGAACATGGGCTACGAGCCAATCGCCCCAAGTGCGAGTTTTTTAAGAAACAGATATCGTATTGTGGCCACGTGATTGATGAAGCGGGGTTGCATAAGTCCTCTGACAAAATTGAAGCGGTAGTTAAGGCTCCAGTGCCTGAAAATGTGTCGCAACTGAGGTCATTCCTCGGATTGGTGAATTACTACCATAAGTTTTTGCCGAATTTGTCCACAATTCTGCATCCACTGAACGCCCTACTACGAACAGGAGTAGCATGGAAATGGAGCGATGAATGTAAGCGGGCCTTTCAGAAGAGTAAGGACCTAATCACTTCAAGAGAAATATTGGCTCACTACAACCCATCACTACCGATAAGACTGGCGTGTGATGCGTCTCCCTACGGCATTGGGGCGGTACTGTCACAAATTCCTTGATGGTTCAGAGAGGCCGATAGCTTTTGCGTCACGCTCGTTAACTTCAGCCGAGCGTAACTACGCCCAGATTGACAGAGAGGCCCTCAGCCTGGTGTGGGGGGTGAAGAAGTTCAATCACTACCTGCACGGTCAGAAATTTACTCTACTAACTGATCATCAACCTCTCGTCTCCATTTTCAACCCTCAGAAGGGCGTACCGATAATGACAGCACAACGGCTACAGAGGTGGTCCCTTTTCCTAGGGGCACACCAATGTGACATCGAGTACAAAGGAACTAAACAGCATGGGAATGCTGATGGATTGTCGCGCCTACCGTTGCCGACGGTGGAAGAAGAACTGGCAGTGGATCCAGTGGCGTTATTCCACTCGACTATAGTCGAATGTCTCCCTGTGACGAATGCAAACATAGAAAAGGAAACACGAAATGACCCGACACACTCCTGGGTCTATGATTTAACGGTGAAGGGATGGCCAGCACGTGGCGAACCACTGCTGCCAGCATTCTCGCCGAGAAGAGAACAGCTGTCAGTGTGCAGAGGAACCTTGATGTGTGGATCCAGAGTAGTAATTCCACCCAAATTGAAGGATAGAGTGCTCAATGAGCTTCATGAGGGTCATCTGGGAGGGGTAAAAATGAAGAACTTAGCCAGAGCGTTTGTGTGGTGGCCGGGAATCGATAGAGAAATCGAAGAGATGACCAAGAGCTGTACAGGATGCCAGAAGGTCCAAAACGCCCCACCACAAGCCCCTCTACATCCATGGGAGTGGCCCTCATCTCCATGGCAAAGGGTGCACATTGATTTTGCTGGTCCCTTTATGGACTCGATGTTTTTAATTGCGGTGGATGCACATTCAAAGTGGCCAGAGGTAATAAAAATGTCCTCAACCACCACAGAAAAAACTATCACAGTCTTACGAACCATATTCGCCATGAATGGGCTGCCTGAACAGATTTGCTCTGACAATGGACCACAGTTTGTGTCTGAAGAATTCCGGAGGTTCTTAAAGAACAATGGTGTTAAGCATTACATATCCGCCCCATATCATCCAGCCACTAATGGATTGGCCGAGAGGTTTGTTCAAACATTCAAGAAGATTATCAAGGCAATGTGTAATAAAGATATACCCCTACAACACAAGGTGGACAACTTCTTGTTTGCCTACCGGAATGTGACACATGCGGTTACCAACCAAACTCCAGCCATGGTGTTCTTCAATCGAAGACTACGATGCCGCTTGGATTTGGTTAAGCCAAACGTCAGAAGAGATGTGGAGAACAGGCAGTTTCAGAATATGAATGAAAGGCCGACCAGGAGTTTTAAGATAGGTCAACCAGTTTTGGCCCGGGACTACCGCACAGAGAAATGGCAGCCAGGAACGATCTGTACACGGCAAGGACCTCTAATGTATACCGTGGATGTTGGAGAGAGCATTGTAAGACGCCATGCTGACCAGATTCTAGAGTCACTGGAAAACGTCAACTCCACACCACGATCTGATACACCTGGCGATGAAACCGAAGTACCAATTGCATCTACCGCAGAATCGGTGATATTGGAAGCAGACGAACCAAACAACGACATTGATCCCGACTCAACCTTGCCAGAAGAACGTGATATCCCAAAGAGGCGTTATCCAGACAGAATCAGGAAGCCTCCTCAAAGATTGAACTTATAATTGCTTAACTTCAACCAATGTATCTAGCAACCGTAATTGTAATTAGTTATTATTTAGTTGTTAAATGAATGTTATGTACTGTTTATCTAAAAGGGGAGGAATTGTTGTGTATGTACCTTTTAAGGGAATAACTGGTCTCAGACTGCAGTACCGGCAGTGACCACCCCTGTATAAAAGGCCCTAGCAGGCTTCTGTAGTTTCAGTTTGCAGGTTGTCTCCATTCAGTAAAGACTTGTTATAATCAACTCCTGCAGTCCGTGTCTCAATTATACACAGACATAATAAAGGTTATGATGGATGTACAGTGATTCTGCTACTTGTGCGGATGTGGTGCATGAGAGACTGCCATTTCTCCCAGGTGTTTCTTTTGTTCATTGTTACTTTATTAGTTGGTCTGCTATATAAACTACAGTCAAAGTCATTCTCAATATCTTCTGGTTTAGTAGTTAAATAGATCACATGGTGTGACGCTGTGCCATGTAGTCCAGGAAGGTCTGGACTGACTGCAAGGTCTCCGGTTTAAGCTGTGCTGTGTTAGTCTCAGCCAAAGCAGTTTTTTTTAAAAATTCATTCCTGGGATGTGGACATCGCTGGCAAGGCCAGCATTTATTGCCCATCCCTAATTGCCCTTGAGAAGGTGGTGGTGAGCCGCCGCCTTGAACCGCTACATCCATGTAGTGAAGGTACTCCCACAGTGCTGTTAGGGAGGGAGTTCCAGAATTTTGACCCGGGCTGGGTGTGCTGTTGTCGTGTCCGAAGCAAGTGCCTCGGCTGATGCCGGGTGGTCCGTCCGGTTTTATTCTTATTGTTTATCATAGCGGCTCGATAACTAAATGGCATGCTAGGCCATTTCAGAGGGCAGTTAATAGTCAACCACATTGCTGTGGGTCTGGAGTCACATATAGGCCAGACCAGGTAAGCATGCCAGATTTCCTTCCCTAAAGGACATTAGTGAACAAGATGGATTTTAACGACAATCCAGTAGTTTCATGGTCACTGATGCTAGCTTTTTATTCCAGATTTATTTAATTACTTGAATTTAAATTCTCCAGCTGCCGTGGTGGGATTGGAGCTCACATCTCTGGGATCATTAGTCCAGGCCTCTAGTTTCCTAGTCCAAGAAGAAGAAGATGATTGTAGGCAGGGGGGTGGGGGGGGGGGTGGGAGGCGGTGGTGGTGGTGGTGGAGGAGGTAATTTAGCTCGGTGAAGGAGAATTTCTGTGGGATTCTCTCGAACTTCCGCCATAACCTCGGCAGAAAACTTGGAGAAACAGTTAAAATGGCCATTTTTAGCCATTCACGCCTTTTCTCTGGGAGTTCTGTTGATCATCCATGCTGGGAGACTGGGATAATTCTGGCAGAAATTCCAGGCAAGTATCTCCAGGCTATGGAAGACAAAATCAGCCAGGGTTCCTGCCCCGGATTAGCATCCCGTGACAGTCGCTGGAAAGTATGTGTTAGTGGCTGTTGGATTAGGACTGGATCTGGCTCGGCCATGTTGCTCTTTGGTTAAATAGCCTCCTTATATTCAGTACCTTGGTTTACACATATAGATTAACCACTTGGTACTGTACATCAGCATGAGTCAGTGCCAGATGGTTTTCTTTTGAGGCCATAAATAAATTACATTTTTTGAAACAGAGCAGGCACCAAACTTTGTTGTGACTGCCAGCTATCATGATGACTGGTGCCCTTGCACCCAAAGGTGGTACATACACAATCACTTTGTTTCTCCGCACTCTTGTATTACCATTTTAAAAGAAACAGGCTTTACCTGTTTAAATTGGGTCAGATTCATGCCTGAGAACTGAAATAACTCCATTTTAATCACTTTGATTATTAAATCTGATTCACATACCCCTATTTCCTTATGCACTCAGAAGGTGTAATAGAATACCAAAGGTACAAAAGTGTACCCTAAGAGGGGAATGTTGTATGTGTGACAGCTTCACAATCATTTAAAGAGAAATGATCTAAAACCTCCAGCAGTTCAGCATCTGACTCCCACCCTGGAGGTTACAAGCTCAAGAATGGGATTACCTGCCGTATAATGTTGCTCATCTCGGAGCCAAGTGAGGGGTTATGGCACCAACCGTAGTGAGGGGTTATGGCACCAACCGTAGAAAATTATTGAAAATGTAAATTTAATTTAAAGAACACAAAATAAAATGCACATAATTATTTTTTTGTCTTTTCTGACTTGTTTCGTGTTGAATCTAGGGCACAGCGCTGTAAATTTCGTCCTCCTTTAATAAGGTACAGTAAGTCTTCCTCTATCCATTGCATCCCCTGCCTCTCCCTCTGTCATATGCACATTTTATTTACACTTTGAGCTAATAGGATGCAAATTCAATAACCTTTTTCTTTTAAAGTTATGCAGGTGACTCCCCTCCTGCAAGCTGTGTTTTCAGCCAAGTACTGAATATGGCAGCGTCTCTAGGTAGGAAGGGATCGGTATTGGATGTTTTCCATACATATGGGAGTTGCATAACAGAAAATATCTTCAATTTCTTTTTGTTTTAATAATTTTAGCCTGTTTAAATTGCTACCATTTTTCTTCAGGAGGAAAGGAAGAGTGACTGAAAGCTGGCTTTGGTTAAATTTATTGTGATGTGTTTTAACAATGCTGAGGTTTGATCTGTACTGAATATGGCATTCATTTCAAAAAGCCATGTTTGTAAATAGGCAGCAGAAATTCCATTGTGACCTGTAAGCAAATTTAGTGGCAGCAGCTACTAAATAGACAGGGACTACTTATAAGTCGGCAGTTAGTGGATTTCCTGTGCATGTATGTGCTGAAATATTTATATAGAGGTAGAACTTCCGCTAGGTTGTGCCAGTTTCTCCACTTCGCTCAAAATTGGCCAAACCAGTGCAAAGTTTGAAGAATTTCATGTACAAGTTACGTGCAGCGCAAATTGAGTTTTGCGATCTTTTCCGTTAGTTTAGAAATATAGAAACATAGAAGATAGGAGCAGGAGTAGGCCATTCGGCCCCTCGAGCCTGCTCCGCCATTCAATGCGATCATGGCTGATCATCCAAATTCAGTACCCTTTCCCTGCCTTCTCCCCATATCCCTTGATCCCGTTAGCCTTAAGAAATATATCCAACTCCTTCTTGAATATATTTAATGAACTGGCCTCCACCGCCTTCTGTGGCAGAGAATTCCACAGGTTCACCACTCTCTGGGTGAAGAAATTCCTCCTCATTTCACTCCTAAATGGCTTACCCCTTATCCTTAGACTATGACCCCTGGTTCTGGACTCCCCGGTCATCGGAAACATCCTTCCTGCATCTAGTCTGTCCAGGCCTGACAGAATTTTATAGGTTTCGATGAGATCCCCTCTCAATCTTCTAAACTCCAGTGAGTATAAGCCCAATCGACACAATCTCTCCTCATACATCATCCCTGCCATCCCAGGTATCAGCCTGATGAATCTTCGCTGCACTCCTTCCATGGCAAGCACGTCCTTCCTCAGATAAGGTGACCAAAACTGCACACAATACTCAAGGTGCGGTCTCACCAAGGCCCTGTACAACTGCAGCAAGACATCCTTGTTCCTGTACTCGAACCCTCTTGCTACGAAGGCCAACATACCATTTGCCTTCTTAACCGCCTGCTGCACCTGCATGCTTACCTTCAGCGACTGCTGCACAAGAACACCCAGGTCTCTTTGCACTTCCCCTTCTCCCAATCTATTGCCATTCAAATAATAGTCTGCCTTCCTGTTTTTGCCACCAAAGTGGATAACCTCACATTTATCCACATTATACTGCATTTGCCATGTTTCTGCCCAATCACCCAACCTGTCCAAATCGTACTGGAGTTTCACGACATCCTCCTCACAGCATACCCTCCCACCCAGCTTTGTGTCGTCTGCAAATTTGGAGATATTACATCCAATTCCCTCGTCCAGATCATTAATATATATTGTGAACAGCTGGGGTCCTAGGACCGATCCTTACGGCACTCCACTAGTCACTACCTGCCACTCGGAAAACGACCCGTTTATTCGAACTCTTTGCTTTCTATCCGCCAACCAGTTCTCTATCCAAGTCAATACCTTGCCCCCAATCCCATGTGCCTTAATTTTGCACACTAATCTCTTATGCGGGACCTTATCGAAAGCCTTCTGAAAGTCCAAATACACCACATCCACCGGTTCTCCCTTATCTATTTTACCAGTTACATCCTCAAAAAATTCCAGTAGATTAGTCCAGCACGATTTACCTTTTGTAAATCCATGTTGACTTTGTCCGATCCTGTCACTGCTTTCCAAGTGCTCTGCTATTACATCTTTTATAATGGACTCTAGCATTTTCCCCACTACCGATGTCAGGCTTACCGGTCTATAATTCCCCGCTTTTTCTCTACTACCTTTTTTGAATAGTGGGGTAACATTAGCTACCCTCCAATCCATGGGTACTGTTCCAGAGTCTATCGAGTTCTGGAAGATGACCAGCAATGCATCTACTATTTCTAGGGCCACTTCCTTAAGTACCCTAGGATGTAGATTATCAGGCCCTGGGGATTTATTGGCCTTCAGTCCCATCAATTTCCCTAACACCATTTCCCTACAAATACTGATTTCTTTCAGTTCCACCCTTTCATCAGACCCTATGTTCCCCGGCATCTCTGGGAGGTTATTTGTGTCCTCCTTTGTGAAGAAGCATCATGCTGGCAGCCAGCCCCGCCCACAAATCTGGCCATGCCCCCAGGTCGAATTAGTCACCATGGCGAGTTTCCGCCAGTTGTGCCAGTTTGCGGGCCTTCGAGGAGGCTCTTAAAATTAAACTTTTTTTAGGCACAAGGATATTAATAGGTACTTTTCAAAAGCTTTAAAATATTTAATTTACAACAAAACTGACTACAGTACACCAATGAAACTAGTAAATGGTTCTGTACAGTTTTTTAAAGTCATTTTCAGTTATTTAAAATCAAGTTACTCATAAGTGGTGGATTCGACACTGATTAAAAAAGCTTTTTTTTGTGATAAACCCATTTTCAGCTGTATTAATAAAACTGCATCAGATTACCACTCTTAAATATATCAAGGAACATTTTTTAATGAAAGAAAAAAAACAATTCAATTCAAAAACGCTGCCCGATTATGCTGGTTTATGTAGATTTTACGTTCAGCAATATGCAAATAAGTTTGAGTGGAAACTTGCGCAAAAAATTCAATTCAGAAAACTAGCGCGATTGCGCCCAAAGCGGAAACTGTACCCCGAGATCTTTGTATTAAGCAGTCAGTAACCTCAAGGTTCTCAGTAAACCTTAGAAAATGCAGAGACAGTTGAAATATTCTTCTCCACTGCTGACTTGGTCGTGTCTTACATCAACTGATTAGACATTTTGAATCTAGAATTTCATTGATAAAATGTCTTTGTCATTAAAACTTTCCTGATTTTTCAACTACAGCACAATCCTTTGCTGATGGTAAATAAAGAGAAAGCTTTGCATTTATATAGTGTCTTTCACAACCTCTGGATGTCCCAAAACACTTTACAGCCAATGAAGCACTTTTTGAAGTGTATTCACTGTTGTAATGTAGGAAACGCGGCAGCCAATTTGTGCACAGCAAGCTCCCACAAACAGCAATGAATTTGCTGTTAATTTTTTTAAAAATCTAACATCCAGCACCCCATGAAACTAAAGCATAGGTTACACAGACTGTGACTATACAGCTGGTTCTGAAGAAAAGGACTTTGAACCAGGGTTTTCTGCTTCTGTGTTGGCCAGCTCATGCTTTTCCTGTCCATTAAAATGAATGGGACTAAAGTTTTGGGCTGGAAAGTGCACAATTGGAATAAACAGAAAACGTTGGAAACATTCAGCAAGCCTGCCAGCTTCTGTGGAGAGAACAGAGTTATTATTTCAGGCGTGGACCCTTTGTCAACCCTAAAACATTAACTCCTCTATTCTCTCCACAGGTTCTGACTGATATGCTGTGTGTTTCCAGCGTGTTTTGTTTCTGTTTCCGATTTCCAGCATCTGCATTTTCTTTTTGTTTTTTTGCACAATTAGAAAATCCTGACCTTTAAATCTATTGTTATGGATCTAGTGTAAGCTCTGTGCTGCTTTAGGAGATGGAGGGCTGGTCACTTTTTGCTTTAATTAGCTCAGGAGTCTCTATCACTGCTTGTAACCTGCATGTTTGTACACTATAGCCATTAGTTAAAAGCTGAATGCAGCTCCTTTAAAAATGCATATAGCATTAATTTGACGTGACAATTAAGGTATAGGTCAGTATGTTGCACTATATAAATCAACAGTCTCCTAATTTTTAGCTACAATAGCTCAATGTTATTTTATTCTTTGAAAAGTTTAGTAAGTTGAGGATAAATTGCTGTCTCACTGCTAAGAGATATCTCCGAAGTGAACATTGTGGTTATGAGTAGATATTGGTCATTATTGCTGAAACTGATCTATCACACTTCTGTTTGTTTCGCACCCACCACTCTCCAACAGTGCTTGTTGTTGCTGTACTCCGTTTTTCACAGCTTCAGTCGAAAGTGCCGAAACCATGGCTGAATATCGTTGGGCTGATAGCACAATGCCTGTCATGTTTTGGAATGACTTTAGTGGCCAATTTTCAGGTATAACTTCAAATTCTCTGATACTTATTAAACCATCTTTGACTGGATACCACCTCTGTTACAGTGAAGTACTTCACTGTACACACCAGCTTTTGAAACTGTCATCTTGTCACAGTGAGTGTAAGACACAACTTGGCCTCGGCGATTACCCCATGTGGTGAGTTAACTCTAGAAATTTACTGTGCCATCAAGGAAACACCCTAGGCAACTTGAGACCACTGTTCTATACCATCTAGTGGACAGATACAGAACATGATGGGCAAGTGATGCCCACTAGGCCAGCGAATGATTCACATGTGGGGGGACAGGGGGTTATTGGGACCAAAGAGGGGAGGAAAAATACATTTCAAAATGGGGGCAATGTGTCAGGCTTGGAATTTCCGTGGGGGTTTCTTCCAGTGTTCCATCGTAACTTTGGTGGGAGATCGGCGGAAACCCCGGAGAAACAGTGTGAACGCCCATTCCTCCAGTGTTTCCGCCGATTTTCGCCAAAGTTACTGTGGCAGATCAGGGAGACCCAGTGGAATTTCCACCCCCGTCTTTAGATTATCAAACCGTTTAACTATCAGTATAAGTCTTGCATTTGTCCGTGATCTTCAGCAGTACAATGAAATCCATGATTTTTTTCAACTCTTCAAAGACAGTTTTTAATTTCTTTTTCTTTGAATCACATGACGGTTACAGATGAGGAAGCCCATTCTTCCCATTTTAGCTAATCCATCTAAAAATAAGCCGACAGTCTTCCCACCGCAACATCCAAATGAGTCTTAAATGATTCCTTGGATTTTGCCTCTGTTACCTTATTTGTAGATCCATTTAAATGTCGATCTCCTCCTGACCTCAGTGTGTTTTGAAGATTTCTTCAGTGGTCACGAATAGATTTATGTGCAGGTGGTAAGAACAGCGTTAGCAAACTCTGACTGCAGTCAATTAGGAAGCACTATTTTCAGGCACTGTTCTGCAAAGGAAGTGGTTTTGTCATTGTAGCTTATAAGCTTAAACATCTGCGACTGGGGATCTAAAAGTAAGGATCTTAAATAAAAACACCTGAATGCTTTCAGGGTTAGTCCCAATCCATTTGGTGGTATATTTTGTTCTGAAGTGGGGAGGTTTATAATGATGGTTTTTTTTTTTTAAATCTTTAACCTTAACATAGACTCTGTTATGAGTCTCTGCACCGCCAATGACATTGTACTTGCAGCAATAGAAGTGTGTTTTTTGGTTAAATAATAACCCGATTTTTCATGCTTCCAGCTGTCTAACTATAAAATGACACATAATACAGGCATGGGCTTGACCTTTGGTTTTGGAACTGTGGCCTGCTGGATCCAGGCTTTTCTGACTTTCAAGACAAATATAAAGAATGAAGGGCGAAAAGTTGGAATACTCCGTGTTTTGCTTTCAACGGCAATCACTGTGGGCGTCATCTTGCGTATCTTTTGGCCTCTGTGTATGTTGAGTAGAAATGGGAATAATGAACCAGAACATTCGAACTATTGATTGCTGGAGGTCCCATGGCAGCCTGTCACTTTGAATTATAGAGCTTTTCTGGGTGAGTTTGATTAGATGCCCTATAGATGGCTCAATGGGTAAATGCACTGCATGCTGCGCCCATCTATAGCCATAGAGAGCAGGAAGGCCCAAGTTTTGACCCCTAGTGCATGCTGAGTTCGCTAGCAATGCCCGAGAAAGCAGTAGGCGTGTTACTGGGTTCAGTATCCTTTCCTTTCACATGCTGACTGATCAGCTATGCATTTCCTGCATTTGTTTTAAATCTACAGATCTGTTTTTCTTTCACTCTCTTCCAAATTCAGAGGTATTTTGTGCTTCCATAAAGAGCATTTCTAACTTTTTTACCTGTATATAATTTGTAAGTTAATGCAGACTTTTAAATTTGTATTTATTGGTTGGATTTGAAGCCCGGTTATCATGCATGACAGTCCACCATTTTGTGATGTTACACGTTCACAAGTTGATCACAATGACGTTAACATTATTGGTCAGTCACTTATGTTTTTTAAATTTAAATAACGTATTCATAACAAAAGCAATGCTTGAAAATGATTTGCTGAATTCCTTAACTAAGTTGTTTATAGATTTTATTTTGATTAACCAACGTATCTTTATGCATGGAGCAAGAAACCAATGGGCATTGGTCATGTTTTTCCTCCTCTTCATAGGGACATTTGCAATTGAATTTCGACATTCTGAATTTGTGATCCTTTGTAGAGAGAAGCAAGAAAACATAACAGATCCTTCAGAAAATGCCTCCAACGTCCTCTAAGTTCCAAACAGATCAGTTGTACAGAAATGTATTAATGACACTCATTCTAATAGCCCAGAATATTAATTGATATATTCCTAACTTTTACTTTCATCATAAATTTAATGTTTCAAAAAACTGTTCAGTTTTGTACAATATTTATGTGAAATTACTTCTTTTAACATTTACCTGCTTTCCTGGGTGACGCTGCCCTTTGGTACCTTAGCACTGATAATCCAGTAGTGGTTATCAGGGATTACGACATTTCCAAGTTTTGCGTCATCTACAGACTTTTAAATTATGCCCTGCATACCTAAGTCCAGTTCATCAATATATATCAAAAAGAGCAGTAGTCCTGATACTGACTCTGGCGACACCACTGTATACTTCCCTCCAGTCTGTCAAAGAACTCATCAAAGCGTGTTTAATAATGTAATTAACCTAATTAATGAGAAGAAAGGACTTGCATTTCTAGAGAGCCTTCAGGACCTCAGGATGTCCCAAAGCACTTCACGGCCAATGAAGTATTTTTGAAGTGAGTCACTGTTGTAATTTAGGGAAACATGGTAGTCAATTTGCACACAGCAAGCTCCCACAAATAATAATGAGATAAATGAACAGATAATCTGTGTTGGTTGAGGGATAAATATTGGCCAGGACACCAGAAGAACCCCCTGCTCTTTAAATTATGCCATGGGATCTTTTACCTCCACCGGAGAGGGAAGGCAGAGGCTTGCTATAACGTCTCAGCTGAACGAAACAGGATTAGGCCATTTAGCCCTTTGAGCCTGTTCCACCATTCAATGAGATCATGGCTATTCTGTGATCTAACTCCATATACCTGCCCTTAGCCCATATCCCTTAATACCTTTTGCAGAATTGCCGTTTGCGGAAGAGTTCCAAACTTCTACCACCCTTTGACCAGAATTTTCCGGGGTGGTAGTGGGTGCGATCGGTGGTGGGTCGGGTGGGAAAGTTGTTATTTTTGACAGCGGGTCAGGAACCCAGTGCCATCCTACCCCCCCCCCCCCCCCACGCGCCTTTCCCCCAAGCGCGTCTGTCATCGCGGAGCCGACCCGACCGGCAGCGGCAGGCGACCCAACTGAGATGATTAACAGCTAGTTGGCAGACCCGTAACAAGCTTTTTAACTTACTTTTTTAATTTAACTGCATAGCCATGGCAACCACGCTGCTTGGGAAGCACGTCTGTCGACCTGAGGCAGGAGTTCTGTGGCCATTGCTCCAGCTGATTACTTGACAGCATCAAATGTACAGTAAAAGCTCCCACCTGACAGATGGTCACTTTCCTCAGGCAGGAGCTGTTGCTCAGTCCATTTCCAATGCAGATTCTGCAGGTAGCAAGTCTTTCCCGCAAAGTCTCCATCTAGTGTCACCTCATTGGAAGAACACTCTCACCGTTGACAGAATGCTTCTGTTATCTGTACTTCAGCTGCCATCTATTCCATCAACATGGATGCCATTTATACTGTCTCACCTTGGTCCTCAGAATCGGACCACAATGAGTCCCAACACCAGCAGCACCAACAACACCAACCTTCTCTACAATCACCTGATGCTGCACAGGACAGAGGGGTATCAGTACCTGAGCACATTGCTGACCGGGAGGCCAGGGATGGCCTCATCATGGCCAGATTTAATTAACTTTACGCTGTACACCCTGGCTGCCACATGATGCGCCAGGTTGGCACCACCCCACACCAACACCATAAAGCATCCCTACAATACCCAAGCCATTCCTTTCACACTCCTCACCATAATGGGGAGCGGGGGGGGGGGTGCATTATGTCTCATCATTCACTGCAACTCACTAAGCCACTTCCAAAGGTGCACACAAATCTGACCAAGACCGGAAAGTGTTGAAAATAAAGATTTTTATGTTTGACACCACATTAACAGAAACTTTACATAAACATTGGATAAAACACCCAAGTGGCTACCCTTGTGTGTTGTTAGTTGGTATGATTGCACTAGGGTGAGTGTGAGGGGTGGCTAGTGAGATGGGGATGTGATAATGTAGATAAGGGATGGGTGGACGTGCAAGGTGTTGGTGTAAGGATGTGCAGGAGTAGGATAGGGAAGGCAGAGTGATGGGGATGTGATGAGAGGCACAGCAGGATGCAGTTGAGTGTGGCTTTGTACTCCCGTTTCCTGATCTAATGAGATCGTTGAAACGTTTGCGGCACTGCACCCAGCTCCTCCTGAATACATTCCTGCTTGTGACCTCCTCCACAATCTGCAACCAGGCTGTGTTGGTCTCCTGGGGAGGTCTCTTCCGCCCATTGGAAGGGAAGAAGACACCTCTGCATGCTCTGACTCCCTCCTTAAGCATATGGGGGGAGTCATCGGAGAACCTGGTTGCAGTCCTGTGCCTCTGTGCAATCATTGTCGGTGTTTGCAGCACTCCAATATTGTAGTGCACTGACAGCACTATGTTAGATTAAACGTGAAAACTAATGTGGCCGTGGTCGTTTAAAGATCCCGGCTTATGAATGACGTCACCAGGCCTGCTCCATTTAATTGGGCTGGGTAACGCGCTGGGCGGGCTTAATAAGCCCTATTAACGTAATTTTGTTTTCAGCAGCAGGATGGAGCTAGCAGCGGGGTCGTGACGCGCCATGGCCACCGCCCACACTGGACCCACCGAGGTAGGCAAAATTGCGGCCTTTGTGTGTAGAAGTGTTTCATAATTTCACTCCTGAAAGGTCTGGCTCTAATTTTTAGACTATGCCCCCTAGTTCTAGACTCCCCAACCAGCGGAAATAGTTTCTCTCTATCTACCCTATCTGTTCCTTTAAATATCTTGAAAACTTCGATCAAATCACCCCTTAACCTTCTAAATTCTAGGGAATACAACTCTAATTTGTGTAATCTCTCCTCGTAATTTAACCCTTGGAGTCTGGGTATCATTCTGGTAAACCTGCGCTGCACTCCCTCCAAGGCCAATATATCCTTCCTAAGGTGTGGTGCCCAGAACTGCTCACAGTACTCCAGGTGTGATCGAACCAGGGTTTTGCATTCAAAATGGGGACACATGGGTAAACCACTTTGAAAAATTATACCAGAAAAACACACTAAGACCAGAGCAACACCAAATACGCAAAAAACTGGAAAAGCTTGAAATGGCCATAAAAGATAAGCAAAACCCGCTAGACGCCATAATAACAGAAAAAGAACTTCTTGAAAAACTCAAGGACCTGCGGCCAGGAAAAGCTTGCGGGACAGACGGCATACTAAACGAGATGATTAAACACACAGACGACAAACTGAAACTGGCTATCCTAAAACTCTTCAACTTGGTTCTGAGTGTCGGTTATTTCCCTGACATCTGGAACAAAGGACTCATAACACCCATATACAAAAGTGGGGACAAAATCGACCCAAACAACTATCGAGGCATCTGTGTAAACAGTAACCTGGGGAAGGTATTCTGTAGCATCATAAACAAAAGACTTATAAACTTCCTTGAAGAGCACAATGTCTTGAGTAAAAGCCAAATTGGATTCCTGCCAAACTATAGAACATCCGATCATATCTTCACCCTACAGACCCTAATTGACAAACACATTCACCATAACAAAAGCAAAATCTACGCATGCTTTGTAGATTTCCAGAAGGCTTTCGACTCCATCTGGCATGACGGTTTATTCCTGAAACTTATCGAAAGCGGGGTAGGAGGGAAAACATATGATGTAATTAAATCAATGTATACAAACAATAAATGTGCAGTTAAAATTGGAGACAAACAAACAAAATACTTCCCACAGGGGCGGGGGGTGACGCAGGGCTCGCCAATCTCACCGACACTCTTTAATATTTACATTAATGGATTGGCAAAACTACTTGAACAATCTACAGCACCCGGCCTCACCCTATATGAATCCAAGGTTAAATTCCTCCTCTATGCCGACGACCTGGTTCTGCTGTCACCAACTAAGGAGGGTCTACAGCAGAACCTGGACCTGCTGGAGTCGTACTGCCAGACTTGGGCCCTGACAATAAATCCCCAAAAAACCAAAGTCCTTGTGTTCCAGCAAAGATCCAAACAACATGGACCCACAATAAATTTCACCGTAGGAACAACCAAAATTGAACAAACCACTCACTACACATACTTGGGCTTAAAAATCAGTTCTACGGGAAACTTCAAACTGGCTGTGAATGAACTGAAAGAGAAAGCAAGAAGGGCTTTCTATGCCATCAAAAAATCAATCCAAATAGAAATCCCAATTAGCATTTGGCTCAAAATTTTCAAATCAGTAATTGAACCAATTGCACTCTATGGCAGTGAGGTGTGGGGACCACTAACACAACAAGATTTTGCAAAATGGGACAAACACCCAATTGAGATCCTACATGCGGAATTCTGTAAAAGTATCCTCTGGACTCAAAGGAAAACAGTAAACAACGCATGCAGGGCGGAACTAGGCCAATACCCATTAATAATCACTATCCAAAAAAGAGCCACCAAATTTTGGAATCACCTACAAATGAGCAACCCCCAATGCTATCACTACGACGCCCTGAAATGCCAAGAGCTGACCATAAAGAAGAATACCCTCAGTCAACTAGTCCTGGGACTCAATAAAGTAACTAATAACAATACTAACAATAACCAGTCCCAGGACAGTGACAGGGTAACACAAAGAATTCGACCCAACACAATCGTCGCTAAGCAAAAGGAAAAATATCTGTCATATTGGGCAGAAACAACAAAAACCCAAAGCAAACTCAATTGCTACTTGGCCCTAAACAGACAATACAACATAGCTGATTACCTGACCATGGTAAAGGATAACAAACTGAGAAGAACCTTGACAAGGTACAGACTTAGCGAACATAGCCTAGCGATCGAAAAAGGCAGACACAGGCAGACCAGGCTGCCAAGAGAAGACAGAATATGCTCTCACTGCAGTCAGGGAGTAGTTGAGACAGAGATGCACTTCCTCACAGCCTGTGGAAAATATCAGGGCATCAGAGAGAATTTCTACCAAAAATTCTCACAAATATGCCCTGAATTCAGAAATCTGACTGACAACCAAAAACTCCCATTCCTACTGGGGGAGGAGAGAAGCTGTGTAACACTGGCGGCACAATATGTTACAGCTTGCCATGAACAGAGGGACAACCAGTAAACTAAGACAAGAGTATATATAAACAAGGCAAATGTATATTTATAAACTCAGGGATATACCTGTTTATACACTGTATGAATGGAACCGCGTTTATGTGTTCAACCATAAATGTATTTTGATGCTTTGGCAACATAAGATGTACCTTATCATGCCAATAAAGTGACTTGTATTGTATTGTATTGTATTGTATAGCTGTAGCATAACTTTACCCCCTTGTATTCTAGTCCTCGAGATATAAAGGCTAGCATTTCATTAGCCTTTTTGATAATTTTCTGTACGTGTTCATGACATTTTAATGATCTATGTACCTGGGCCCCCAAGTCTCTTTGGACCTCCACTGTTTTTATCTTTTAACCCTTTAGAAAGTACCCTGTTCTAACCTTTTTAGGTCCAAAGTGGATAACCTCACATTTGCCTACATTGAAATCCATTTGCCCTAGTTTTGCCCATTCACTTAATCTATCAATATCCCTTTGTAATGTTATGCTTTCATCTACACTGCCTACCATGCTGCCTAACGGTTATGTGGCTTTCTATGTCATCATCTAAGTTGTTAATAAATACTGTGAATAGTTGAGGCCCCAACACAGGTCTCTGCGGGACACCACTAGTCACATCCTGTCAATTTGAGTACCTGCCCCTACCCTCTGTCTCCTGCTGCTCAGCCAATTTCCTAACCAGGTCAGTAATTTGTTTGCAACGCCATAGACTTCCACCGTAGGTAACAGTCTCTTATGAGGGACTTTATCAAATGTCTTCTGGAATATAAATAACATCCATAGACATTCCCCTGTCCACTACTTTTAGTCACCTGACTTACCTTTCACAAATTCATGCTGGCTCTCTCTGATCAACTGAAAATTTTCAAGGTGTTCATTCACCCTATCCTTAATTATAGACTCTAGTAATTTCCTGACAACAGATGTTAGGCTAAGTGGTCTATAATTCCTTGGTTTTCCTCCCTCGCCATTCTTAAATAACGGAGTGACGTGCGCAATTTCCCAATCTAAAGAGACAGTTCTTGAATCTAGAGAACTTTGGAAGATTATAGTTAGGGCATCTGCAATATGCTCACCTACTTCCTTTCGAACCCTGGAATGGAAACCATCTGGTCCTGGGGATGTGTCACTCTTTAGTGCCATTATTTTCTTCATTACTGCCATTTTGCTTACGTGCTGTGCATTGAGTGCTGCGAGAGTTTGGTAAGTGGGAGAAAAGTCATTTAAGTGTATTTTGTGAATTTTAGTGTGTTAAAAAGTTAATTATTTGAAGTGAGTTTAATTTTTTAAGTGTATATTAAACTGCTGGGGAGTTTAAACCGGAAGTAGAATCCGGGTATAAAAGGGGCGGGACTAGTGCTGGTGCACAGAGTGCTGTGCATTGAGTGCTGCGAGAGTTTGGTAAGTGGAAGAGTTCGGGCAAGTGGAAGGTGAGGGTGTGTTTTTTGCTCTGTTTTGTTCCCCTCTCCCAGGCTTAGACAGCACTGCGGAAGCGGAGCAGCGAGACGAGTCAACCAAACAGGCCCCACAGACAGTATTGAAGGAGGAGGTTGGCGATCAGCTGGTTGGTTGGTTTTCTTCTCTTTTATACCTTTAAGTTGGTAAGTCCTATTGAATAGTGGTGTAATATTATCATCTATATCGGGGCAGAGGGTCTTCATAACTAATAATAAGAAATTTAATTAATTACATAGATATGGGTGAACAGGTGATGTGTCACTGTTGCGAAATGTGGGAGCTGGTGGACCCCATTGAGGCTCACGGTGATTACATTTGCGATAAGTGTTTGCTGCTAGAGGAACTCAAGCTCCATGTTAAAGAGCTTGAGACCGAGCTTCAGACACTGCGACACATCAGGGAGGGGGAGAAGTTCCTGGGCTCTGTTTCAGGAGGTGGTCACACCTATGAAATTAATTAATGCAGATGTAATCCGTGGTCAGGGACAGGACGGTGTGACTACGAGTGAGGCAGGTACAGGGATTCAGGAGGAAGTGTTGAAGGAGCCGCAGCCCTTGCTCTTGTCAAGCAGGATCGAGGTTCTTACTCCCTGTGAGGGCGGGAGCGGGGACTGCAGGGAGGATGAGCAACCTGGCCACAGCACTGTGGTACAGGGGGCCATTCAAGTGGAGGGAGTAAAAAGAAATGTTGTAGTGGTAGGGGATAGTATCATTAGGGGAATAGATAGGGTTCTCTGCAGTCAAGAGCGGGAGTCCCGAAGGCTGTGTTGCCTGCCCGGTGCCAGGGTTAAGGACATCTCTTCTGGGCTGGAAAGAAACTTGGAGTGGGAGGGGGAGGATCCAGTTGTCGTGGTCCATGTTGGGACAAACGACGTAGATAGGACAAGGAAGGCGGTTCTGTTAAAGGAGTATGAGCAGCTAGGGGTCAAATTAAAAAACAGAACCTCAAGGGTAATAATCTCTGGGTTATTACCTGAGCCACGAGCGAATTTCGCTAGGATAAATAAAATTAAAGAGTTAAATGCGTGACTCAAAGACTGCTGTGGGAGAAATGGGTTTTGCTTCTTGGGACACTGGCACCAGTACTGGGACAGGAGGGAGCTGTTCCGTTGGGATGGACTCCACTTGGCCAGTGCTGGGACTAGAGTCCTGGCGAATTATATAACTAGGGCTGTAGAGAGGGCTTTAAACTAATTAGTGGGGGGGAGGTTTCTAGAGAGCAAATAATAGAAATGACAACGGAGAAGGTCATAGACTTAGGTAGCAGTGGGGGAATAAAAAAACAGAACGTGTCAGGAAGGGACAGAAGGTATGGAGTAAAAGGTAAAGTAGTAAAAGGGGAAAAAACAGGAACTAAGTGTCACAAAACATATTTGAAAGTTCTTTATCTGAATGCATGTAGCATTTGTAACAAAATGAATGAGTTAATGGCACAAATAACTACATATGGGTATGATCTTGTGGCCATTACAGAAACATGGCTGCAGGGTGACCATGACTGTTAAATAACGTGGTATGTTTAATCCCCAATCAGGAAGGACAGGCAGGAAGGGAGGGGAGGTGGGGTGGCTATGTTAATAAAGGAAGGAATCACTGTAATACAGAGAAATGATATTGGGTCAAAGGAGCAGGATAGTGAAACAGTTTGGGTGGAGATAAGGAATAATAAGGGGAAAAAACACTAGTGGGCGTAGTCTATAGGCCTCCGAACAGTTGCAACTCTGTTGGACGGAGTATTAATCAGGAAATAGTTGAGGCTTGTAATAAGGGAACATCTATAATTATGGAGGATTTTAACTATCATATTAATTGGACAAATCAAATTGGGCAGGGCTGCCTTGAGGATGAGTTCATTGAGTGTATTAGGGATGGGTTTCTTGAGCAGTATGTAACTGAACCGACCAGGGGGCAAGCAACCTTAGATTTGGTCCTGTGTAATGAGACAGGATTAATTAAAAATGTCCTAGTAAAGGATCCCCTTGGAATGAGTGACCATAACATGGTTGAATTCCATATTCAATTAGAGGGTGAGAGAGTTGGATCTCAAACAAGCGTGCTGAGCTTGAATAAAAGAGACTATGAAGGTATGAGAGTGGAATTGATTAGAGTGGACTGGGAAAATAGATTAAAGGGTAAGATGGTACATGATCAGTGGTGTACATTTAAGGAGTTATTTTACAACTTCCAAAAAATATATATTCCACTGAGGGGAAAAAAGGGTGTAAAAGAAAAGATAGCCATCCGTGGCTAAGTAAAGTAATTAAGGATAGTATCCGACTAAAAACAAGGGCATATAAGGTAGCCAAATCTAGTGGGAGGATAGAAGATTGGGAAGTCTTTAAAATACAGCAAAAAATAACTAAAAGATTGATTAAGAAAGGGAAGATAGATTATGAAAGTAAATTAGCAAAAAATATAAAAACAGATAGCAAAAGTTTCTATAGTTAGATAAAAAGAAAAAGGGTGGCTAAAGTAAATGTTGGTCCCTTAGAGGATGAGACCAGGAAATTAATGGTGGGAAACATGGAGATGGCAAAAACGCTGAACAAATATTTTGTATCAGTCTTTACGGTAGAGGACACTAAGAATATCCCAACACTGGATGTGGTATCTTGAGCTGGCCATAGATGGAGACAGGCACAGGTTAACTCCGTAACATGGTTTAATCAACCCTTGCACATAAAAGCTTCTGCCATGAGGCAGCAAAAACAAAGAGTACAACAGTACAGATCAGATTTCTCTCAGGAGAGCAATTGCCACAGCACCACCTGGTGGATCAGGTTACTCATAACCTCCCAGGTTACTACACTCCTCCCCCCTTAAGATTGCCGTATGCAATTCTTAAACAATAACCCTTACTAGGTACTACGTTTTAATTAACCAGTATGCTCCAACCATCGTTAACCCCTGACTAATTTAACAGGTTTGTATAAGTCTTTCTGGTTGCTTGCGAATCCTTTGTGAACGTCTTAATTCCACTTGTGGTGGATTCTCAGATTCATTCGCACTTGAGATTGGAGTAGTCTCTGATGTTGGTTTTGCTCTGTCCCGCTGTGGCCTGGCAGTACCAGTGTCCACTGGCACCTTATAAGCCATGCTGGGTCCTGGAACAGCCTCCTCTACTGCCCTTTGTTCCATCTGAGGCAGTTCCCCCTGCTGCCGGCTGAAAAGCTGATCCACATGCCGACAAACCCCTCGACCATCCCCTAGTAACACGGAGTATGACACAGGTCCTGTAATGTCCTGGATTAGTCCTGGTATCCATTTAGGTCCATAACCGAAGTTCCGGGTGTACACAGAGTCCCCTATGGCGAAATGGCGAGCTCTAGTATGTTTGTCATGGTACGCTTTTTGGTTTGTTTGTTTTGTCTCAACCTTGCTTTTGAGATCTGGGTGTATCAGGTCTAACGTGCACTGCAACTTTCTCCCCATCATCAACTCAGCCGGAGAAAGCCCTGTGGTAGCTTGGGGTGTTATATGATAACTAAACAAGGCTCTATTGAGCTTGGTCTCCAGGGTGTCACCTGAGCTCTTCCTCATGAGCTCCTTAAAAGTCTGCACGGCTCGCTCGGCTAACCCATTTGAGGCTGGGTGATATGGAGCCGAGGTGACGTGTGATTCCATTCCTTACCATGAATTCTTTGCTCCCTTCACTAACAAAACACTGTGCATTGTCGGATACAATCATTTCTGGAATACCATGCGTGCTGAAGCTGTTCCTGAGACAATTCAGTGTGGCATCAGTCGTTGCCGAGCTCACTGGATAAACGTCGATCCACTTTGAGTGAGCGTCAACCAGCACCAAAAACATTT
The DNA here is from genome assembly GCF_052327205.1 of Somniosus microcephalus. Classification (NCBI taxonomy): domain Eukaryota; kingdom Metazoa; phylum Chordata; class Chondrichthyes; order Squaliformes; family Somniosidae; genus Somniosus; species Somniosus microcephalus. The sequence goes on from NC_140988.1 coordinate 158,583,052, forward strand.
TGCCCATAAAAGGTCCTGCATAGTCTATGTGAATTCTCCTCCAGGGTTTGCTGGGCCACTCCCAGGGATGGAGTGGTGCCCCGGCAGGCGCTTTCCTCGGTTCCTGACATATAGTGCATGACTTTACCTTTGACTCAATTTCAGCATCCAAGTTAGGCCACCACAGGTAGCTCCAAGCCAGTCCTTTCATTCTAGTCATTCCTGGGTGCGATTGATGCAACTGTTCCATCAAAGTAGAGCGTCCCCGCTCTGGGACTATGATGCGTGCTCCCCATAGCACACATCCATCTTGGACACTGAGCTCGTGCTGTCTCTGTCTGTACGGCGCGAACTCCGGTCCCTCACGGTGATCTGGCCAGCCTTTCAACACATACTCACGGACCCTTGACAGAACGGGGTCCTTGGCTGTCCAGCCCTGGATTTGCGCTGAAGTCATCAGGGGACTGATCTCCTGATCCAGCATCAGGATGTGCTCCTCAGGGGAAGTACTGCGAGGAGATTTTGAGAGGGGAAGGCGGCTGAGAGCATCCGCGTTCCCGTTTTCTTTGCCGGCTCTGTACGTGATCACATATTCATAGGCTCTTAGTATTACTGCCCATCTCATTATTCTCTGTGATGCCATTTGAGGCACCGCTTTCATCTCATTCAGTAAGCTAATAAGAGGCTTGTGGTCAGTACTGATTACAAACTTCCTCCCATATATGTACTTATGGAATTTCTTTACTCCAAATATAATGGCCAACCCCTCTTTATCAAGCTGTGAATAGTTCTTTTCCGCAGCTGTGAGCGTGCGTGAAACAAACCCGATGGGCCTTTCTGCTCCATCTGGCATGCGGTGGGCCAACACTGCCCCCACTCCATAGGGTGATGCGTCGCAGGACATTATCAGCTCCTTCTTCTCGTCGTAATGCACCAACACCCTGCTGGACTGAAGTAGCTCCTTTGACTGCTGAAACGCTTTCGCTTGCTCTGGCCCCCAACGCCATGGCTCCTCTTTTCTCAGCAGTTTGTGCAGGGGTGCCAGCAGCATCGATAAGTTTGGAAGAAACCGGTTATAATAATTCAGGAGCCCTAGATAGGCTTTCAGTTCAGTCACCGAGGTGGGTGCAGGTGCATCCTGCACTGCCCGCACTTTCCCTGGTAATGGATGGAGGCCTGTGGCATCCACCCGATGTCCCAGGAATGTAACTTCCTTCTCCATGAAACTACACTTACTCCGTTTCAGGCATAGCCCCGCCTCTTCCAGCCGCTGTAGCACTTTGTCCAGTGTTTTTAAGTGATCCTGATCGTCACTTCCTGTTAGCAGAATATCATCTAAGTACACGGCCACCTTTGGAATGCCCTGCAGAATGCCCTCCATAGTCCGTTGGAATATTGCTGGGCTAGAACTGACACCAAATGGTAACCTGGCATACGTGAACAGCCCCTTGTGCGTGTTCACTGTGACAAACTTTTTTGATTCTTCATCTAGCAACATCTGCTGATACGCATGACTCCTGTCCAGTTTGCTGAATCTTTCTCCCCCAGCGAGCGATGTTAACATGTCCTCCATTCTCGGAATGGGGTACTGTTCCAGTGATGATACTCTGTTCACTGTTAACTTATAGTCACCACACACCCTTACGTTACCGTCGGGCTTCAATACCGGGACTATTGGTGCCGCCCAGTCTGAAAATTTCACTGGTTCTATTACTTTGTCCCTTAGCAGGCGATCTAGTTCCGCCTCAACCTTGGTTTTCATTGCAAAAGGTACCGACCTTGGTTTAAAGAAACGAGGCGTGGCATCACTGGCTACATGAATCTTGGCTGTGGCTCCCTTTTAAGGTGCCCAGTTCGTCCTTGAACACTAACTCATGCTTCATCAGCACTTCTTACAGTGCCTCTGTACTGTCCTCCATTTTATTCATTGCCTGCCAGTACACACTCAACTCACTGATCCACCCTCGCCCTAACAGGTTTGGCCCTGACCCTGCTACCACTACCACCGTAAGCTCTTTGGTGACTCCTTTGTGTTCCACTTGTACTTCGGCCGCCCCCAAAATGTCCACCTTCTGTCCTGTGTAGGTTTTGAGACTAATGGGGCATGTACCTAGCTCTGGTACTTTTGCTTCCCCCCCATAGCTTGGCGTACTCAGTCTGCGACATTATGGTTACACTACATCCGGTGTCAATCTCAAACTTTACTTGACCTCCGTTCACTATCAAATACTGAGTGAGAGGGGGTACGTTGGGCCTTGAAGTGTCTATACTGTATACAGTGAAAACCGACTCACTAGACTCTTCCTCCTCTTGTATGTAATTTGCCCGCTTTGTGTACTTCTCCCTCCCCCCTTTTGCATGCTTTGCCCCTTTAGCACTGCTTCTCTCACTCACTGCCCTTTTACAGACTTTCTTTAAGTGCCCTATTTTTCCACAATTGTGGCACTTTGCCTTTGCAAACCTGCAGTCCTTTGCATAATGGCTCGTCCCGCCACATCAGTAGCAATCCCCAACCCCGACTGGTGGACTTTTCGCGCCAGCTTCCATCTTGAAAACAGCTCCTCCCCCTGGTTTACTCCATTTCTCCTTGCTCATACTGTTTAAGTCCTTAATGTCCTTGTTAGCCGTCTCCATGGCTTGTGCTTTTTTAAGTGCCGTCTCAAACGTTAATCCTTCTTCTGACAGCAACCTTTGCTGTATACTGTCATCGTTAACTCCGCATACTAGTCTGTCCCTTAACATGACTGTGAGCGCATTTCCAAAATTACAGTCCTGTGCGAGCTTCCGAAGCTCCTCCACATACTCGGTAACGCTTTCTTCCGGCCTCCTAATCCTCAAATTGAATTTCCATCTCTGTACTATTTCACTAGGTTTCGGATTGAAATGATTCTTTAGTAGACTCACCAACTCGTTAAAAGATTTTTCTCCTGGCCGCTCCGGGCTCAGCAGATTCCTCATCTGTGTATAGGTTTGCGCTCCCACACAACTCAGTAAAATGGCCCTTTTCTTTTCAGCACTGTCCACCTCGTTTGCCATAAAGAAATGGCTCAGTATTTCAATATACTCCTCCCAAGACTGCGACTTGCTGTCAAAAGGTGCCACGGAGCCTACCGTTCCTGCCATCCTTGGAGTCTGGTCACTTCAGCCAAAAAATCAAACTCCGTTTCGACTCCTGCGGCCTAGCCTCGTGCTTTTCCGACTAGTTTGCTAACCAACCCGAGCACCTCTTCCGAATACTCCAAAACTCTTCCGTCCTTTATTCTCGTCGCCATATGTGGTATCTTGAGCTGGCCATAGATGGAGACAGACACAGGTTAACTCCGTAACATGGTTTAATCAACCCTTGCACATAAAAGCTTCTGCCATGAGGCAGCAAAAACAAAGAGTACAACAGTACAGATCAGACTTATCTCAGGAGAGCAATTGCCACAGCACCACCTGGTGGATCAGGTTACTCATAACCTCCCAGGTTACCACACTGGACAAACAGGGGGCTCTAGGGGGGAGGAGCTAAATACGATTAAAATCACTAAGGAAGTGGTACTCGGTAAAATAATGGGACTCAAGGCGGATAAATCCCCTGGACCTGATGGCTTACATCCTAGGGTCTTGAGGGAAGTGGCGTTAGGGATTGTGGATGCATTGGTAATAATTTTCCAAAACTCCCTGGACTCAGCAAAGGTCCCGGCAGATTGGAAAACTGCTAATGTAACACCCTTATTTAAAAAGGGTAGTAGGCAGAAGGCTGGAAACTATAGACCTGTTAGCCTAACATCTGTGGTTGGTAAAATGTTAGAGTCCATTATTAAGGAGACAGTAACGGGACATTTGGATAAACATAATTTAATAGGACAAACTCAGCATGGTTTCATGAAGGGGAAGTCATGTTTGACAAATTTGCTTGAGTTCTTTGAGGAAGTAACATACAGGGTGGATAAAGGGGAACCAGTGGACGTAGTGTATTTGGACTTCCAAAAGGCATTTGACAAGGTGCCACACAAGATTATTGCTCAAGATAAAAAATCACAGGATTGGGGGTAATATTCTGGCGTGGGTGGAGGATTGGCTCTCTAACAGAAAGCAGAGAGTTGGGATAAATGGTTCGTTCTCAGACTGGCAATCAGTAACTAGTGGTGTTCCGCAGGGGTCAGTGCTGGGTCCCCAACTCTTTACAATCTATATTAACAATTTGGAGGAGGGGACTGACTGTAACATATCCAAGTTTGCAGATGATACAAAGATGGGAGGGAAAGTAGTGAGTGAGGAGGACATAAAAAAACTGCAAAGGGACATAGACAGGCTAAGTAAGTGGGCAGAGATTTGGCAGATGGAATACAATACTGGAAAGTGTGAGGTTATGCACTTTGGCAGGAAAAATCATAGAGCAAGTTATTATCTTAATGGCAAGAAACTGGAAAGTACTGTAGTACAAAGGGACCTGGGGGTCCTGGTGCACGAAACTCAAAAAGTTAGTATGCAGGTGCAGCAAGTGATCAAGAAGGCCAATGGAATGTTGGCTTTTATTGCTAGGGGGGTAGAATATAAAAACAGGGAGGTATTGCTGCAGTTATACAAGGTATTGGTGAGACCGCACCTGGAATACTGCATACAGTTTTGGTGTCCATACTTAAGAAAAGACATACTTGCTCTCGAGTCAGTACAAAGAAAGTTCACTCGGTTAATCCCGGGGATGAGGGGGTGGTCATATGAGGAGAGGTTGAGTAGATTGGGACTCTACTCATTGGAGTTCAGAAGAATGAGAGGCGATCTTATTGAAACATATAAGATTGTGAAGGGGCTTGATCGGGTGGATGCGGTGAGGATGTTCCCAATGATGGGTGAAACTAGAACTAGGGGGCATAATCTTAGAATAAGGGGCTGCTCTTTCAAAACTGAGATGAGGAGAAACTTCTTCACTCAGAGGGTGGTAGGTTTGTGGAATTTGCTGCCCCAGAAAGCTGTGGAAGCTACATCATTAAATAAATTTAAAACAGAAATAGATAGTTTCCTAGAAGTAAAGGGAATTAATGGTTACGGGGAGCGGGCAGGAAATTGGACATGAGTCTAGGTTCGGAATGGTCATGGCCCTGTGGGTAGTGGAGCGGGCCCAGGGGCTGCGTAGCCTGGTTCTGCTCCTACTTCTTGTGTTCTAATTCTGTTAGATTTCAGGAGATGCTTTTATTCCTGTTCCTGGCTGGGGTGGAGATCGCCTTTACAGAAGGTAAGTACTGTAGAAAATATAGGGACAGAGTGATCTCCTGGACGAATTTCGATCGCCTAGATGGGTCGGAGAGGAATTTCCCAGATTTTTTCTCCCAAATTGGCCATTGGGTTTTTTATCTGGTTTTTCGCCTCTCCCGGGAGATCACATGGGTTCGGGTGGGATGGAGAGTGGTAGTAGATTTGAGGTTAGGATCAGATCAGCCATGATCTTATTGAGTGGTGGAGCAGGTTCGAGGGGCCGATTGGCCTACTCCTGCTCCTATTTCTTATGTTCTTATGTTAATTTTATTGAGTTCCTGTCCCTGATTCCATATTAGTTTCCTTGGGATTTCCGGCATGCTATCGTCTTCCTCTGCTGTAAATACTGATGCAAAGTAATTATTCAACATGTCCGCCATTTCCTTATCATTGACAATATCACCGATATCAGTTTTTAAGGGGCCAACATTGCTCCTGACCACCCTCTTTTTCCTAATAATTGTAAAAATTCTGTGTTGATTTTGATGATATCCCTTGCAACTTTCTTTTCATACACCTTTTTGTAGATCTTACTATCTGTTTTGTCACCCTTTGCTATTCTTTGTATCTTTCCCATTCACCAGGATCTGTGATTTTTTGCATTTTTGTATGTGTTTTCTTTTAGTTTTATGCTGCCCCTCACCTCTTTAGTCGTCCATGGCTGGTTTTTTTTGGGTAAGTAGTGCTCTTGCCCCTCAGGTATAAACTGGTTCTGTATCACATTACATTCATTTTTGAACACCTCCCACTGACCTTCTGTCATTTTACCCATTAACACATTTACCCAGTTTACTGTGGACAGTCTCTGCCTCAGCCCGTTGAAGTCGGCCTTACCTAAATCTAGAATCTTGTTTCGCGTTTCTCCCTTTCAAACACGACATTGAATTCGATCATGTTCTGATCGCTATTGGATAAATGTTCATGCACCGTTAGGCTGTTAACTAAATCTAGCTCATTATGAAATTGGCGCATCTAATAGTGAAGCAGTCTCTTAGGGCTGGATTTTTGTTGGGGGGGGGGGAGGGGGTGGGATCTGGATTGAGGTCGGGAAACACAGAAGAATGGGTTTCCCACAGGCCCTGTTGAATTTAACGGCAGGACCTGATTTACTTTTTTTTTCTCCATTTCCCAGCTGCAGCCAGTCAAATTGAGAGGCTAGGCGACTGTCGGGCGGGTAGGCCTATGGCACCAGGCCGCAGCCGGGGAGCAGAGAGAGGGGTGGTCATAGATCAGAGGCCTGAGGGAATGGAGACCCAGGGTGAGAGATCAGAAGAGGGGGTCGGGGGCAGGGGGCGGTGGGGGGGAGATCTCAGGCCGGGGGAGGGGGGGGTGTTTGCGAGAGATCGGAGGCCAGGGGTGTGGTGAGATCGGAAGGGTCGGAGGGGTGTCCGATTGCAGGGGGTTGGTGAGGCAGCTATGCTGGATCCAGCAGGTCAGTGAAAAGACACTTACCTCCTGGATCCAGCAGTCCTCACCTCCCTTTAGCCAGCAGGTTTCCCGAGGCCCGGGAAACCCGACCAGCCAGAGTTAAATTTGAAGTTGTGGATCAATATGAGGCACACAGCCTCATTATAATATTTAAATTGGCAAGCGTCCTCCTGGGAACAGGGTGGTTGCCTGCCCCCATCAAAACCGGAAGTGGGCAAGTTGGGTTCAGGATTCAGATTTTTTATATTTTAACCTCCCACCCGACCCAAACCCGCCCATTTTTTGTGTTAAAATTCCCCCCTTAGTACTGAGGTACTGTTTTAGTTCTGCCTTGAAGTGTCAGCCTAGATTATGTTACCAAGTCTCTGCAGTGAACCCACAACCCTCTGAGGCAGAGATGAGAATGCTACCACTGAGCCAACACACCTAGTTACAAGTTGAGTTCCACAAGGGTATGTAATGTGACAATGGCTATTCATCATTTTCATCAAAGTTTTAGAGCAGGGCCCCATGGAACCATTCTTAATTTTGTTGTTCCATGAGTTTGTGACGTGTATGTACTAGGCATGCTGTGAGTTTCATCTCCACCCAGGGCACTGACACTAGGGGCAGGCAGGAGATCAGAAACTGCTGTGTTTGCAATACATTCTGAATTGGATTCTCATTTGTACTCTTGGGAAGGTTATAGAGTCGTTTTTTTCCTCGCTAATTAAGTTTGTTGACGATGTACAGGGGCAGGAACAAGGATGTGAACTAGTGACGCAGAGGCAGGGTATGCACCTTCAGGGAGAAGTTGCCTATCTGCACCATACACAAGTTGATTCAGATTCAGGAGCAAGACGTGGGTGCCTGTTTCATTTTTGCCACTTGCAAAAACCTATAATGCCAATTGCCTAACAAAAATTAGCAACTTTCAACAGTTCAATTCATAAGTTTTCTTGTTTAAAAAAAAAAGTGTGGTTCAAGATAGTTTGTGCACTGCAACAGCAATCAAGACTATAGGCAAATGTTTACAGTTAAGGCAAGTAGGTCAGAACAAGGGAGACAGAAAGAACAGGAATAGAGAAGCAGGGTGAAGAAAGATGGAAGGAAGGGGATTGGAGAAGCAGAGATTGAGGACTGTGGATACTTATTTGTGGCACTTGGTTACAACAGGAGACAAGGTGACAGTCCGAGTGCAGAATCGGCCGCCTTGTCTCCTGTTTAGGGAAAAAAAGGCACCAAAATGGTCACCGTTCCTACTGAAGTCCTGTTTCAATCGTTGCATTGCTTCCTTATGAGGCTATTAACATAAGAACATAACGTAAGAATTAGGAGCAGGAGTAGGCCCTATGGCCCTTCGAGCCTGCTCCGCCATTCAATAAGATCTTTGACCTCAACTCCACACTCCTGCCCAATCCCCATATCCCTTGAATCCCCTAGAGTCCAAAAGTCTTATCTCAGCCTTGAATATACTCAACAACTTAGCTTCCATGGCCCTCTGGGGCAGAGAATTCCAAAGATTCACAACCCTCAGTTAGGAAATTCTTCCTCATCTCAGTCGTAAATGGCCGACCCCTCCTCCTGAGACTATGCCCCCTAGTTCTAGACTCTCCAGCCAGGGGAAACAACCTCTCCGCATCTACCCTGTCAATCGCCCTCCGAATCTTATGTTTCAATAAGATCACCTCTCATTCTTCTAAACTCCAGAGGATATAGGCTCAATCTACTCAATCTCTCCTCGTAAGACAAACCTCTCATCCCAGGGGTCAATCTAGTGAACCTTCGTTGCACCGTCTCTAAGGCATGTATGACCTTACTCGAATAAGGAGACCAAAACTGTGCACAGTACTCCAGGTGTGGTCCCGCCAAAGCCCTGTCCAACTGTAGAAAGACGTCCTTACTCTTGTACTCCAACCCTCTAGCAATAAAGGCCAACAGGCCATTCGCCTTCCTAATTGCTTCCTTAATCTGCATGCTAACTATCTGTGTTTCCTGTATGAGGACACCTAAATCTCTCTGAAAGAGAATCAGTTGATATCAGATTTGTGTGAAACATCTTTGTCTTATCTGTTCAAAGCCCCCACTATGCACAATAAGCTCAACCAACCAAATTAAATGTCTGGGGGGAAAAAGACCTAATTGTTAGTTAGCGAAAGCTTTTGTTTTGCAACTGGGAGTTGATTTGCCATACTTGTGGATCCCACTGGCTCTTTCACTTATTTCCCCTTCCCTGAATGGAACTCTTAGCAAAACCCAGAGCATGCCATATAGACTAATAGGCCATTGCTTTCACACACTGTATAAGCTGTGGCCAATTGGAGTGCACCTACTGATGGTGCCAGCTAAAATCTGCTAACTCAATACACACCAGGAATTGAACCTGGGACCTTCCTATGACTCGGGTAAAAGTCGCCGACTTAGAAATTGGATAGCGCCGCACTTGTTTTATTGAAAAGTGACCAATGTGGCGGGTAGCGTGCATGCGCTCATTCCGCACCGGAGGTATGTCACCTGCAATATTGCTAAAGGTTCCTGCATGGGCATCCTGAGTGTGCATCTGAAACAGGTGTGAGACCTCATATTTGCATCGGCAAAGGGCCTAATGCCTTTGCGAAAATTCATTTGCGACTGACCGGCTCCACATTAAATCCGCCACCCGTCCCCGTCCCTGTCCCTCAACTCCGACTCGTCTTGTGTGCTTCCCGGGACCGGCGAGCTGCCTCTGGGGCTGCGACTGGTGCCCACGTACACCGGTAATGTACAAATGAGGCCAGTGGAGCAATCCCCTGTGGGCCGGTCATTGGCCTCTATAGGCGCGTGCAACGGCCGCAGCAGCGAGATCGTGCCGTGATTCAGGCGCAAGACAATTTCTAGGCCTTCATCTATGAACCATCAGGGAGTCGGAAAAACATTCCTTAAAAAAAGAACATATGTATCAAATATTTTGCTTCCTGTAAAATCTAGCAGTTCACAAGTTTTGTTATATCTGCTCACTTAAATTAACCTCTTATTAAATATCTCTTGGAAATGTGTTCAAAACTCAGGTTGTGCAAATTATTCTTCACACTATGATTTCCCAATTTACAGTATATTCTCTCAGTGTCTGCCGAGGCTCAGTGGGTAGCACTCTCACCTCTGAGTCAGAAGGTTGTGGGTTCAAGTCCCACTTCAGAGACTTGAGCACATAAAGCTAGACTGACACTCCAGTGCAGTGCGGAGGGAATGTTGCACTGTTGGAGGTGCCGTCTTTTGGATGAGATGTTAAACCGAGGCCCCATCTGCCCCCTCAGGTGGACGTAAAAGATCGCATGGCACTATTTTGAAGAAGAGCAGAGGAGTTCTCCCTGGACAATATATATCCCTCAATCAACATAACAAAAACAGATGATCTGGTCGTTATCACATTGCTGTTTCTGGGAGCTTGCTGTGTGCAAAAACTTCTTTGTTAGGCCACAAGGTGGAGCTCCTCAAAGCAGTTTGTTTCAGCAAGAAAGAACTTGCATTTATTACAGCAACTTTCACAATCTCAGGACCTCCCAAAGCACTTCACAGCTAATGAACTACTTTTGAAGCTTAATCATTGTTCTAATTGAAGGCACACAGCAGCCAGTTTGCACACAGCAAGGTCCCACAAATGGCAATGAAATAAATAACCAGATTTTGTGCTTTTAGTGATATAATGGTTGATGGATAAATATTGGCCAGGTCACTGGGAGAACTCCCATGCTCTTCTTTGAAATAGTGTCATAGGATCTTTTACGTTCTCCTGAGAGGGTAGGTTTATTGCTTTATCCGAAAGATGGCACCTCCGACAGTGCAGCACTCCCACATTACTGGACTGAAGTGCTCATGTCTCTGAAGTGGAGCTTGAACCCACAACCTCATGCCTCTGAGATGAGAGTGCTTCCACAGGGCCAAGGCTGACACTAATAAACTGAGAGTAAGATTTATCCTGGCCTTTGCTGCAAAGTAGTTCTGTTATCTATCTATCTATATATATCTACATATAAAAGGATTGATCTGTCTGTCTGTCTGTCCTTCGGTGTGTCTGTCCGGCTATACACTCGAAAGTTATAAGAACATAAGAAATAGGAGCAGTAGTAGGCCAATCGGCCCCTCGAGCCTGCTCCGCCATTCAATAAGATCATGGCTGACCTGATCCTAACCGCCAATCTACTATCACAGAACCATCTCCTGAATCTAACAGAATTAGACACACGAAATAGGAGCAGGAGCAGGCTACGCGGCCGCTGGGCCTGCTCCGCTACCCACAGGGCCATGACCGATCTGAACCTAGACTCATGTCCAAATTCCTGCCCGCTCCCCGTAACCCTAATTCCCTTTACTTCTAGGAAACTGTCTATTTCTGTTTTAAATTTATGTAATGATGTAGCTTCTACAGCTTTTTGGGGCAGCATATTCCATGGACCTACCACCCTCTGAGTGAAGTAGTTCCTCCTCATCTCAGTTTTGAAAGAGCAGCCCCTTATTCTAAGACTATGCCCCCTAGTTCTAGTTTCACCCATCATCGGGAACATCCTCCCCGCATCCACCCGATCCAACCCCTTCACAATCTTATATGTTTCAATAAGATCGCCCCTCATTCTTCTGAACTCCAATGAGTAGAGTCCCAATCTACTCAACCTCTCCTCATATGTCCATCCCCTCATCCCCGGGATTAACCGAGTGAACCTTCTTTGTACTGACTCGAGAGCAAGTATGTCCTTTCTTAAGTATGGACACCAAAACTGTACGCAGTATTCCAGGTACGGTCTCACCAATACCTTGTACAACTGAAGCAATACCTCCCTATTTTTATATTCTATCCCCCTAGCAATGAAAGCCAACATTCCATTGGCCTTCTTAATCACTTGCTGCACCTGCATACTAACCTTTTGAGTTTCGTGCACCAGGACCCCCAGATCCCTTTGTACTTCAGTACTTTCCAGTTTCTTGCCATTAAGATAATAACTTGCTCTACGATTTTTCCTGCCAAAGTGCATAACCTCACACTTTCCAGTATTGTATTCCATCTGCCAAATCTCTGCCCACATACTTAGCCTGTCTATGTCCCCTTGCAGGTTTTTTATGTCCTCCTCACTCACTACTTTCCCTCCCATCTTAGTATCATCTGCAAACTTTGATATGTTACACTCGGTCCCCTCCTCCAAATCGTTAATATAGATTGTAAAGAGTTGGGGACCCAGCACTGACCCCTGCGGAACACCACTAGTTACTGATTGCCAGTCTGAGAATGAACCATTTATCCCAACTCTCTGCCTTCTGTTAGATAGCCAATCCTCTATCCATGCCAGAATATTACCCCCAATCCTGTGATTTTTTATCTTAAGCAATAATCTTTTGTGTGGCACCTTGTCAAATGTCTTTTGGAAGTCTAAATACACTACGTCCACTGGTTCCCCTTTATCCACCCTGTATGTTACTTCCTCAAAGAACTCCAGCAAATTTGTCAAACATGACTTCCCCTTCATAAAACCATGCTGACTTTGTCTTATTAAATTATGATTATCCAAATGTCCTGTTACTGTCTCCTTAATAATGGACTCCAAAATTTTACCTACCACAGATGTTAGGCTAACCGGTCTATAGTTTCCAGCCTTCTGTCTACTGCCCTTTTTAAATAAGGGTGTTACATTAGCAGTTTTCCAGTCTGCCGGGACCTTTGCCGAGTCCAGGGAGTTTTGGAAAATGATTACCAATGCATCCACAATCCCTACCGCCACTTCCCTCAAGACCCTAGGATGTAAGCCATCAGGTCCAGGTGATTTATCCGCCTTGAGTCCCATTATTTTACCGAGTACCACTTCCTTCGTGATTTTGATCGTGTTTAGCTCCTCCCCCCCCCCCCCCTTTAGCCCCCTGTTTGTCCAGTGTTGGGATATTCTTAGTGTCTTCTACTGTAAAGACTGATACAAAATATTCATTCAGTGTTTTTGCCATCTCCATATTTCCCACCATTAATTTCCCAGTCTCATCCTCTAAGGGACCAACATTTACTTCAGCCACCCTTTTTCTTTTTATATAACTATAAAAACTCTTATTATCTGTTTCTATATTTTTTGCTAATTTACTTTCATAATCTATCTTCCCTTTCTTAATCAATCTTTTTGTTATTTTTTGCTGTCTTTTAAAGTTTTCCCAATCCTCTATCCTCCCACTAGATTTGGCTCCCTTATATGCCCTTGTTTTTAGTCGAATACTATCCTTAATTTCTTTACTTAGCCACGGATGGCTGTCTTTTCTTTTACACCCTTTTCTTCTCTGGAATATATATTTTTTGGAAGTTGTAAAATAACTCCTTAAATGTACACCACTGATCATGTATCGTCTTACCCTTTAATCTATTTTCCCAATCCACTCTACTCAATTCCGCTCTCATACCTTCATAGTCTCCTTTATTCAAGCTTAGCACGCTTGTTTGAGATCCAACCTTTTCACCCTCTAATTGAATATGGAATTCAACCATGTTATGGTCACTCATTCCAAGGGGATCCTTTACTAGGACATTTTTAATTAATCCTGTCTCGTTACACAGGACCAGATCTAAGGTTGCTTGCCCCCTGGTCGGTTCAGTTACATACTGCTCAAGAAACACATCCCTAATACACTCAATGAACTCATCCTCAAGGCAGCCCTGCCCAATTTGATTTGTCCAATTAATATGATAGTTAAAATCCCCCATAATTATAGATGTTCCCTTATTACAAGCCTCAACTATTTCCTGATTGATACTCCGTCCAACAGAGTTGCCACTGTTCGGAGGCCTATAGACTACGCCCACTAGTGTTTTTTTCCCCTTATTATTCCTTACCTCCACCCAAACTGTTTCATTATCCTGATCTTTTGACCCAATATCATTTCTCTGTATTACAGTGATTCCTTCCTTTATTAACATAGCCACCCCACCTCCCCTTCCTTCCTGCCTGTCCTTCCTGATCGTTAAATAACCTGGTATGTTTAATTCCCAGGCATTGTCACCCTGCAGCCATGTTTCTGTAATGGCCACAAGATCATACCCATATGTAGTTATTTGTGCCATTAACTCATCTATTCTGTTACGAATGCTACATGCATTCAGATAGAGAACTTTCAAATATGTTTTGTGACACTTAGTTCCTGCTTTTGCCCTTTTTATTACTTTACCTTTTACTCCATACCTTCTGCCCCTTCCTGACACGCTCTGGTTTTTAATTTCCCCACTGCTACCTAAGTCTATGACCTTCTCTGTTGTCATTTTTATTATTTGCTCTCTAGGAACCTCCGCCCCCCCCGCAAGTAGTTAGTTTAAAGCCCTCTCTGCAGCCCTAGTTATATGATCCGCCAGGACTCTAGTCCCAGCACTGGCCAAGTGAAGCCCGTCCCAACGGAACAGCTCCCTCCTGCCCCAGTACTGGTGCCAGTGTCCCAGGAAGCAAAAACCATTTCTCCCACACCAGTCTTTGAGCCACGCATTTAACTCTCTAATTTTATTTGTCCTAGCCAAATTCGCTCGTGGCTCAGCTAATAATCCAGAGATTATTACCCTTGTGGTTCTGCTTTTTAATTTGGCCCCTAGCTGCTCAAACTCCCTCAGCAGAACCTCCTTCCTTGTCCTATCTATGTCGTTGGTACCAACATGGACCACGACAACTGGATCCTCCCCCTCCCACTCCAAGTTTCTCTCCAGTCCAGAGGAGATGTCCTTAACCCTGGCACCGGGCAGGCAACACAGCCTTCGGGACTCTCGCTCTCAGCTGCAAAGAACTCTATCTATCCCCCTAACGATACTATCCCCTACCACTACAACATTTCTTTTAACTCCCCCCCCCCCCCCCCCACAACTTCAATGGCCCCCCGCTCCACTGTGCTGTGGCCAGGTTGCTCATCCTCCCCGCAGTCCCTGTTCCCATCCTCACAGGGAGTAAGAGCCTCGAACCTGTTGGACAAGTGCAAGGGCTGCGGCTCCTCCAACACTACCTCCTGGATCCCCGTACCTGCCTGACTTCTAGTCACACCATCCTGACCCTGGCCACGGACTACATCTGAATTAATTAATCTAATTGGTGTGAATACCTCGTGATACACAGAGTCCAGGTAACTCTCCCCCTCTCTGATGTGTCTCAGTGTTTGAAGCTCGGACTCCAGCTCTTCAACACGGAGCCGGAATTCCTCGAGCAGCCAACACTTACTGCAAATGTGATCACCGTGAGCATCAATGGTGTCCACGAGCTCCCACATATTGCAGCAGCAACACATCACCTGATCTCCCATTCTATGTAATTAATTAAATTTATTAATATTATTCTTAAATACCCTCTGCCCCGATTCTAGATGGTGAATATCACACCTTAGAAACTATAAACCAAAGAGATTTAAGCTTAAAAAGGGAGAAATACTTACCAACCAATCACTTACCCGCTTTCTGGTGACGTCACACTTGGATTACTTTTTACCTCTCTCCTTCCCTCCGAGTCCTGAGTTCGGAGACTGGTAGGCCTTACCTGGTCTCTGGGGCCTTTTATAGCCCCGCTCTGCCGCTCGAGATTCCTGCCGACGCTGTGAGGCCTTACCTGGTCTCTGGGGCCTTTTATAGCCCCGCTCTGCCGCTCGAGATTCCCGCCGACGCTGTGAGGCCTTACCTGGTCTCTGGGGCCTTTTATAACCCCGCTCTGCCGCTCGAGTTTCCCGCCGACGCTGTGAGGCCTTACCTGGTCTCTGGGGCCTTTTATAGCCCCGCTCTGCTGCTCGAGTTTCCCGCCGACGCTGTGCGTACCTGCACGTGCGTTACGTCCAAAGAAAGCTTACCATTCCAGGACGGTCGTAAGTGTATTTACTTTTCGGTCGGACAAAAATTGTTCGCGCGTTATGCAAAAAACCTTCAAAATTCCACTCATTATCTGCTCATTAGCATTGATTGACTGACGTCAAGGTCGACCAATCCTGTGCCGTCATGATTGACCAATCCTACAGTTCAGTCACCTGATGGTTGACCAATCGCTGCGTCTGTGGGCGGGACTAATGATTTTCAACTCAGGCATCGGGCAGCCATTGCTTCAACTACTTCCAGCTCAAAATCTGCTAATCCAGCTTCGAAAAAGTTAGTATCTCTTTTAAAAATAACATAAGATTTACCAAAAACGTTTTATAAGTACTTTCACTTTCATCTTTCAAGGTATTAAAAGGTAGAAATGTTGCCCGGCAGCAGATTCACAGAGGGACAGACAGACAGGCCCGAAAGCCTGGGACTCGATTTAAACCGCCCGGCCCAAAACAGCCCTGGCAACGCGGGGCCCCCCCAGCTAGTTCAATATAAAGGTGAAGTGATTTGGACCATGGAGAGGTTCATTGCAGGACCTAGCTAAAGCAGGACAGAGAAAGGGTGGGGGGTGGAGGGAGGAGAAAGAAAATTTTAAAAATGAATTAGGCTTATTAAAATAAAATTATTTAAATGCACTTTGTTAAAGACAAGACATTAAAGAAACATGTGTTTCTCCCTGTTGTTGGGATTGCTTAATTTTTGTTAGCAAAATACTATAGGGAGAAGTGTCTTAGTTCAGTATCTTAAGTTACTTCCACTACAACCACTACTAGTACTGCAGCTGCACTATTATACAGCTCAATGCTTTTTCCAGCCACAACCAAGTGTAAAAGTACATAATCTAACTGTACAGCTAGGTGTTTTTCCACAGTTCAAGTGGATATGCAAATTTCACACATCCACCATTGCACCTTACCCTAATTCCTAGTGATTGCACCATGTATGGCCGAGAGGAGAGGTGATCTAGTTCCGTGCCAATGCCACACATGCAGCCTGGGGTTACTTCCAATCCGAAAGTTCTTTTTCCCCCCCCCCCCCCTTGTGAGGTCTTTACCTGGCTTGAGGTCAACACCTTTCCATGGCAGCAGGATGGAGATCAGGAACTTAATATACAAGGGAAAGTTCAAGACAAACCCATGTCTCACTGCTTCTTGGTGAAGTACTTTTGTGCAAAACAACTTGCTGTGAATGCCTGCTCATGACTAAAACGTATTTATTGAAAATCCTTGTGGAGAAGTGATTTTAGTAAATTCTACTGCAGAAGAACGTTTTTTCTTGTATTTTGAAGCTGCTCAGTTTTCATTTATGACCAGATAATAACAGTTCACTGAAGGAGGTGATAGAATGAGATATTTCTTCTTCTGTCAGCTCTGCATTTCCAGGCCTCACCACAACAGTCACCCGAACTCCTGCCTGTTCTGCAGCTCTTGCCTCTGATAAAATTTTAAAAAAACAAAGTTAACAGGGCTAGTCTGATTACAAAAATAAAATAAACTTATGGAAAAGTGATGACAAACCTTTTCATATGTTTGCAAATAAATGCACATAATTGCAATGAGCCACAGGGCACAAGATGAAGCAATGATGTGAGGATGACCTCAAAGTTACACAGATTAGGTCATTGGTATTTTGTTTGCAAACATAAAAAGTTGCCAAACACTTTTCAATAAAGAAAATATCCCTTTTAATCTTCAGTGCATTACGTGAATGATATTCCAGTAGGTTCCTGATGAGGCCTTTCTGCCTCGAAACTATGACGAGCCCAATTTTATAATTGTGGAAATAAAATCACAATGATCATCATCACCATTCACTAAACAATACTGTACTTAAAATAGTGTGTGGCCTGTTGATATATATGGTATACTTAGGACAAGCAATTTGTTGTTGCAAGTGAAAAGAAAGAGTTGTATTTACATATCACCTCATTGTATCTCTCGGAAACATCCCAAGTACATCACATACAATGAATGACTGAAGTGCAGTAACTTATGTAGGCAAACCTGGCAGCCACTTTGCACACTACAAAAAATGAACGATTGGTTAATCTGCTTTTGGTGGTAATAGTTGAGGGAGAAATGTTGGCCAAGACACTTGGAGAAATCCCTGCACTTCTTCAAATACTGCCAATGGATAGTTAACCAAACATTTGGTCGGCTCTTTTTTAAAGTCACTAGCACAATCCATCATTACAAAATAATAGGTACTCTTGATTGATTCCAAGACTGCCATTTTAAGCACCGTTAACGTTCGAGATTTGCTTCGACAGTCCCCTGGCAAGATCGTCGCACGCTACTCAATCTAATGCATGTCTTATCCTCTTGTTTTTTCCCCACAGAAATGCTGTAGAGCACTCAAATAAGTTACAAAAACAAATAGTCAATAAATATTTTAATAAATTTGTACCTTTAGTCACATCTGTTAGGAAAAGTATGTTGTCCGTAGAACATCCAAGGTTTTCAGCAATTCTTCTATAGCTTTCTGTTTCTACTTTGGATCCAATCTTGGTGTCAAAATGGCCGTCAAAAAGCTGAGAGGGTTAAACAAGTTTCTATTTTACACAGGTGCATCACTTTCACCTTCAGACATGGCACAGAGCGTGCACTTAGTTCAGACTTCGAATCCACCACTACTCTGTGCCATTGAACGTCAACGACTTGTTGCATTCCCAAACTACAGAGATTCCGGTCGTGTTGTTTCACATTTAATAATTTATAAATCTACTCCCACTGCCAGCCATGATAGCATAGGGAAAGAGATGTTTAGAAACCTAGAAAAATAGGAGCAGGGGTAGGCCATTCGGCCCTTCGAGCCTGCTCCGCCATTCAATATGATCATGGCTGATCCTCTATCTCAATACCATATTCCCGCTCTCTCCCCTTGATGCCTTTTGTGTCTAGAAATCTATCTACTTCTTAAATATATTCAGTGACTTGGCCTCCACAGCCTTCTGTGGTAGAGAATTCCACAGGTTCACCACCCTCTGAATAAAGACATTTCTCCTCATCTCAGTCCTGAATGTCCTACCCCGTATCTGAGACTGTGGCCCCTCGTTCTAGACCCCCCCAGCCAGGGGAAACATCCTCCCTGCATCCAGTCGGTCTAGCCCTGTCAGAACTTTATACGTTTCAATGAGATCCCTTCTCATTCTTCTAAACTCTAGTGAATACAGGCCTAGTCAACCCAATCTCTCTTCATACGACAGTCCTGCCATCCCAGGAATCAGTCTGGTGAACCTTCGCTGCACTCCCTCTATAGCAAGTATATCCTTTCTTAAGTAAGGAGACCAAAACTGCACACAGTGCTCCAGATGTGGTCTCACCAAGGCCCTGTATAACTGTAGTAAGACATCCTTGCTCCTGTACTCAAATCCTCTTGCAATGAAGGCCAACATACCATTTGCCTTCTTAACTGCTTGCTGCACCTGCATGTTTGCTTTCAGTGACTGGTGTACAAGGACACCCAGGTCCCTCTGTACATCAACATTTCCCAATCTATCACCATTTAAATAATACTCTGCCTTTCTGTTTTTCCTACCGAAGGGAATAACTTGACATTTATCCACGTTATACTGCATCTGCCATGTATTTGCCCACTCACTCAACTTGTCTAAATCGCCTTGAAGCCTCTTTACATCCTCCTCATAACTCACAATCCCACCTAGTTTCATGTCGTCAGCAAACTTGGAAATATTACATTTGGTTCCCTCATCCAAATCATTGATATATATTGTGAATAGCTGGGGCCCAAGCACTGATCCCTGCAGTACCCCACTAGTCATCGCCTGCAACCCCGAAAAAACCCATTTATTCCTACTCTGTTTCCTGTCTGTTAACCAATTTTCAATCCATGCCAGTATATTATCCCCAATCCCATGTGCTTTAATTTTGCACACTAACCTCTTATGTGGGACTTTATGAAAGGCCTTCTGAAAATCCAAATACACCACATCCACTGGTTCTCCCTCATCTATTCTACCAGTTACATCCTCAAAAAACTCCAGTAGGTTTGTCAAACACAATTTCCCTTTCATAAATCCATGTTGACTTTGTCTAATTCCGTTGATATTTTCTAAGTGTTCTGTTATCACATCATTTATAATAGACTCTAGCATTTTCCCTACTACTGATGTTAGGCTAACCGGTCTGTAGTTCCCTGTTTTCTCTCTCCCTCCTTTTTTAAATTGTGGGGTTACATTTGCCACCCTCCAATCTGTAGGAACTGTTCCATAATCTGTAGAATTTTGGAAGATGACAACCAATGCATCCATTATTTCCATGGCTACCTCTTTTAGTGCTTTGGGATGCAGATTATCAGGCCCTGGGGATTTATCAGCTTTCAGTCCCATTAATTTCTCCAGCATTATTTTTTTTACTAATACTAATTTCCTTTAATTCCTCCTTCTCACTAGATCCTTGGTTCCCTAGCATTTCTGGGAAGTTATTTGTGTCCTCTTCTGTGAAGACAGAACCAAAGTATATTTGTTTAATTGCTCGGCCGTTTCCTTATTCCCCATTATAAATTCTCCCGTTTCTGACGGTAAGGGACCTACATTTGTCTTCACTACTCTTTTTCTTTTTACATACTTGTAGAAGCTTTTACAGTCCGCTTTTATGTTCCTTGCAAGTTTAGTCTCATACTCTCTTTTTCCCCTCTTAATCAATCTCTTGGTCCTTTTTTGCTGAACTCTAAACTGCTCCCAATCCTCAGGCTTGCTACTTTTTCTGGCAACTTTATATGACTCCTTTTTGGATCTAATACTAGCCTTAATTTCTTTTGTTAGCCATGGGCCGCTTTTCCTTTTGTGTTTTTGCGCCAGAAAGGAATGTATAAATGTTGCAATTCACGCTTCGTTCCTTCAATGTTAGCCATTGCCTATCCACCATCATGGTTTTTAATGAAGCTCCCCAATCGATCATAGCCAGCGGTTCAAGAAGGCAGCTCACCACCATCTTCTCAAGGGCAATTAGGGATGGGCACTAAATGCAGGCCTAGCCAGCCAGCGACGCCCACATCCCATCAATGAATAAAAAAAAACTCCTCATACCATCATAGTTTCCTTTGTTTAGATTTAGGACCCTAGTTTCAGATTGGACTTCTTCACTTTCCATCTTAATGAAGAATTCTATTGTAGCGATTCGTGTGCATCGCCACTAAATAATCGAGTTCGACTTCGACGAACTATAAATAAGTTGTTTATTTACAGGAACAGGTTAAATACAACAGGTAAGGTAGCAGGTAAGATGGCTGACTGTAGGAGCACCGTGGTGTAGGTCTTTCCCCAGCGGGGACGCCACGAGGACTGACTAGAAGTTTCCGAGCTCAACTGCCAGCAGGTTCCAAGCTCTGACGTCATGACGTCATAACGCAGAGTACAGGAATGAAGCCTGAGTGCAGTAACAGATACATTTAAAGGTAAGTTAAAGGGAATTATGTATCCCAATGTAAGGGACAACCGGTGGTACCGCCACATAGGCCCCCCCAGAATTCGCTTTAACGAAAGTCCAAGGAGGAGATGGTCTGACGAGCTGGTGGTCACGGCAGTCGTGCTGTCTCGACTTGGTAGGCGAGGTGTGAAGATGCTGCTCGTGAGCGGATCCTTACGCGCGTCATGGCGAATAAAGTGTATCCGTCAGGCGAAGGACCGTGGAGACATGCAAAACAGCAGGCCTTGTCAGAGTGATGGGCAAGTCGGGCGGACGCGGGCGATGACTCTGTTGATGTTGGAACAGGTCCTTGTTCTGACGAACCCTGCCGGAAAACCAAACGAGCGATCCAGAAGGACTTGACAGGTGAGGTCGGTGAACTCGCCGACAGGTGAGCGAACTCTTCGGGATGCTGGAACACGCGGAACGGTGCGTGCCATAGTGCTACGACGTGAACACAACAGAGGGTGAAGAGTTGCTGCGTTGATCAGTGATCGGTGAGGCCAGCAACTTTCACGTGGCTGATCGCGGCCGCAGGATGCCCGTTGGACCCGTCCTCGATGTGTGCAGCGTCCGTAGAGGTTTGCATTTGTTAAAGGGAAAACTGGAGAAAGGGCGGCAACGGTTGTTGTTGCCTTCAGGAGGGGTCAACTCTGCCTGGAGGGCGGCAACACTTGTAACTGTTGTAGATTTAGGAGAAAACAGCCGTGAGGGCGGCAACGCTTTTTGTTCGCGCCGAAACGTGTAGTAGGTAACACAACCAGCAGGATGACGGGCTGGTGCGTCGGCGGCGGGGAAGGAGTCTTCGTTTTTCATGAGGGATAGGTCCTCATGGTTCGCGAGGAGTGCATCCTTGTGTTTCGTGGGGGGTGAGTCCTCGTGGTATCCCCGCAGGGTGCGCTCCGATTTTGTGGGCCCGAACATGCTGTACCCCGCGCTTGGAGAGATGTATATTTGCTGTTGCTTTGGACGTAGAGGCAGACGATCCGTGTGGCGGTAGGAAAGACGAGTACGGGGACCGTAAGCAAGTGCGTGGTTGGCGCCGCATCGATGTTCTCATCGAACGGGGCTTCTACCTTTGTAAAGCACGAGGGAGACTGTGGCTCCCTGGATTGCGGTAGCGACAGCAAAACGGCTGGTGCTTCCATGGCGTGCTTCTTCTGTGAAAATTGCTCACAAAAAACGGGGTCCGGTTGAGTTTTGTCCGTGTCAAACGGGATCTGCTCCAGACTGCGCTTACCTTGCGAATACGTTCACAAAGACAGGGTCGCCTTTGGAGGAATCGGTGTTAGGTGGTTGCTGATCCGTGGTTGTTCGTCGGTCGTCTTGTGGGAAGACGAGGTTCAGGCGTGCGTTGCTACCGTGAAAATCGTTCATGGATACGGGTTCACCAATTGTAGTGTTGGAATTGATGAGCTCCCGTACTCACGTCGTTGGGTCACCAATGTAGCGATTCGCGTGCATCGCCACTAAATAATCGAGTTCGACTTCGACGAACTATAAATAAGTTGTTTATTTACAGGAACAGGTTAAATACAACAGGTAAGGTAGCAGGTAAGATGGCTGACTGTAGGAGCACCGTGGTGTAGGTCTTTCCCCAGCGGGGACGCCACGAGGACTGACTAGAAGTTTCCGAGCTCAACTGCCAGCAGGTTCCGAGCTCAACTGTCAGCAGGTTCCGAGCTCAACTGCCAGCAGGTTCCGAGCTCTGACGTCATAACGGAGAGTACAGGAATGAAGCCCGAGTGCAGTAACAGATACATTTAAAGGTAAGTTAAAGGGAATTATGTATCTCAATGTAAGGGACAACCGGTGGTACCGCCACACTATCATGTTATGGTCACTCTTCCCTAAAGTTTTTTGTAAGTTTATTCTACTACTCTCCAGAGAGCATTGAAACCTGCTGGAGTACTGTTGCATAGGCACTGATTCTGTCCTCACCTGTCGTGCACACACGACAACTTCCAACAGAGGCTGTAGGTTAGTATTCAGGAGCGAGAATGCTGGACAATTTTCTCCTTCCTAAACCAGAGGTGCTGAGAGCTGCAACAGCTAAGTGAGCTAACTGATCACAGATTGGGAATTTGAATCCGGGACCTAATGAAGGTCAGTATGACTAAAAAGGCTTGCATTTATATAGCGCCGTTCACAACCTCAGGACGTGCCAAAGCACTTTACAGCCAATGAAGTACTTTTGAAGTGTAGTCACTATCGTAATGTAGGAAACGCAGCAGCCAACTTGCGCTCAACAAGGACCCACAAACAGCAATGTGACAATTA
The DNA here is from genome assembly GCF_052327205.1 of Somniosus microcephalus. Classification (NCBI taxonomy): domain Eukaryota; kingdom Metazoa; phylum Chordata; class Chondrichthyes; order Squaliformes; family Somniosidae; genus Somniosus; species Somniosus microcephalus. The sequence continues at coordinate 158,606,206 of NC_140988.1, forward strand.
CCAGATAATCTGTTTTTGTTTTAGGTGTTAGTTGAGGGATAAATATTGGCCAGGATTCTGGGCAGAATTCCCCTGCTCTTTTTAAATAGTGCCATGGAATCTTTACTAAGCAAATGGAGAACAAGTTCTCTTTTAAAAAAAAAAAAAAACACGATACCAAATTAATGAATGCGAGTTATAATTCTGAGTGTTACTACTCTGTAGCACTAGCTCACTCGCGTACCCATACACCTGCATTTAGTTGAAGTAATAACCAAGACAAACTGGAAGTATGTGGCATTTACACATCTAATGGTTGGAGGTCAACTTTCAGCAGTTTTTGGATGCAAGCCCCAGTACCCCATCAGTGGTGGCAATGCTGGCATAGCCTTTGGGATCGCATGCACCGGTCTCATATTTTAATACCATGGAAAAGCGTCCCATGACAAATTTAGCATTTTTAGCTGAGGGTCTACCTATAGTCCCAGATCCTTAAAAAGGTAGAAGGTATGTTTTTCATTAAATTATTTGTGCTTTCCTGTATCCTTTGCTGCATTTTACTCCAGGCATAAGTATCTACTGCTGGGTTGACAATATTTTGCTTCATTATTCTTGGTTGCTGTTGGTTCTGACATGGTAAAAGAGGTGAGGACAGGTATTTCTTTGGGGGTTCTGAACATGCTACATAACTGAAATGAAGAAGGGGGGTTTCAAATGCAGTTGCAATAACCTGAAGCATTTCAGCCACACCATTCACTACCTAAGAGCCTGCTTTACAGACCTTTCCATATATATCTTCACGTGTCAAAAATGACCTACATACAACATCTGGAAAGAACTCTTCCCACAGAAGTGTAGGTTACAACAGCATGAAGCTCTCATACTGATGAATCCTTCCAAGCCCCACAAGGAGACCCCCACCACATCAGTAAAATCTGCACTGCACACATATATCATTTCTGCATGAAGCGGGATTAAATGGAGTGGACTTGGAACAGTTGGTTGGGAATTTGGAAAGAGTGGGAATTTCTGGTAAGTACTGGAACATAAAACTTTAAAAACTGTAGTTAACAGAAGCTGACTGCCAGTGGCAGTTAACTGTCATTAGTCAGCTGTAAGTGCTTGTCTTGAATAGGCGCTAATCACCAGGAGCAGGAGAGCTGAATCATCACTTGTAAATTGGGTGAGGCTCCTAGTGTATAAAAGTAAACATTTCTGCAGAGCACAGAGAGAGATTAAATGGAGTGGACTTGAACAGAGTGTTTTATTTTGGAATTTGGAAAGAGTAGGAATTCGGAGAAGAGGGGGACGGAGTTGTTGCTTTTTGCCTAAACTACTTGTAGTGCTTTGTGTTACAGGTAGACATTTAATTTCAGTACCCTTAACTTAATCTAGATCAAGTAAGTAGTTAGGAAACTACACTGTAAACTAAGTTACCTAATTACAATTTTAATAAAATTTAATTAAATAAATCAAGGTCATATAGGGATGGCAGTGCAGGTGGTATGCCACAACTGCAGCATGTGGGAGTTTGTGGAGAGCATTATGATCCCGGGCAACCACGTTTGCAGTAAGTGCCTACATCTTGAGGAACTTCAGCTCAGAGTTTTTGAGCTGGAGTCTGAGGTGCAGACATTGCAGGGCATCAGGGATGGGGAAAGTTACCTGGACACTTTGATCCTGGAGGCAGTCACACCCTTTAGGTAGTGGTACAGGTCTGGTTAGTGGTCAGGGACATAGAAACATAGAAGATAGGAGCAGGAGTAGGCCATTCGGCCCCTCGAGCCTGCTCTGCCATTTAATGAGATCATGGCTCAATGGGACAGGAGGGTGTGACAAATCAGGCAGGTAAGGGGACCCCAGGTGCAGTGCTGGAGGAGCCTCAAGCCTTTGCCCTTGTCCAACAGGTATGAAGTTCTTGCTGCCTGTGTGGATGAGGGAAAAGTCTGTAGGATGAATGAGCAGGCTGACCATGGCACCATGGTGCAGGAGGCCATTCAAGTGGGGGGAGTGAAAGGGAATGTAGTTGTGGTAGGGGAGAGTATAGTCAGGGGGATAGATACTGTTCTCTGCAACCGTGACCGAGAGTTCCGAAGGTTGTGTTGCCTGGGTTAAAGATATCTCCTCGGAGAGGGGGAGGATCCAGTTGTCGTGGTCCACATAGGAACCAACGACATAGGTAGAACTAGGAATGAGGTTCCACTGAGGGAGTTTGAGGAGCTAGGATCCAAATTAAAAAGCAGAACCTCAAAGGTAATAATCTCTGAATTGTTACCTGAGCCACGCGCAAATTAGCATAGGGACAAACAGATTAGATGTTTAAATGCGTGGCTCAAAGATTGGTGTGGGAGGAAGAGGTTTCGGTTCATGGGGCACTGGCACCAGTACTGGGGAAAGAGGGAGCTGTTCCATTGGGACGAGCTCCACTTAAAGCGGGCTGGGACCAGCGTCCTGGCGAACCTATGGCAGTAGACAGGGCTTTAAACTAATGAAGGGGGGGGGGGCGTGGGAGGACTCAGGAAAGAGTAAATTTAAAAGCAGCGAGAGAAATGTCAAGGCTGTAGAGCAGAGTAGAGTTTTGGGTAAAAATAAGCAGAGTGGGTCAGGAAGGGACAGAGAGAGTAACAAAGGTAATAAGGCATCAGTGACTAAGGTGACATCAGGGAAAAAGAGAAATAACTCAAAGCATAAAGCACTATATCTGAATGCGCAAAGCATTCGCAACAAAATAGATGAATTAATAGCGCAGATAGAAATTAACAGGTTTGATCTAATAGCCATAACGGAGATGTGGTTGTAAAGTGGCCAAGGTTGGGAAATAAATATTCCAGGATACATAACTTTTAGAAGGGATAGGCAAAATGGAAAAGGAGGAGGGGTAGCCCTGATAAAGGATGGGATAAAGACAGTAGAGAGAAAGGATCTTAGCTCTGAAAATCAAGGAGTCGAAGCAGTTTGGGTGGAGCTAAGAAACAGCAAGGGGCAGAAAACATTGGTGGGAGTTGTTTATAGACCTCCAAACAGTAGTTGTAATGTAGGGCAGAGTATAAATCAGGAAATTAGAGGCGCATGTAACAAGGGTAATACAGTAATCATGGGGGATTTTAATCTACATATAGACTGGGCAAACCAAATTTGCATTAATAGTGTGGAGGACAAATTCATGGAATGTATGCAAGATAGTTTTCTATGTTGAGGAAGCAACTCGGGAACAGGCTATTTTTGATCTAGTATTGTGCAATGAGAAAGGGTTAATTAATGACCTTGTAGTAAAGGGGCCTTTAGGGAAGACAAACCATAATATGATAGAATTTTATATTGAGCTTGAAAGTGATTTAGTTAAATCCGAAACTAGGGTCTTTAATCTGAACAAAGCAAACTATGTAGGTAGGAGGGGCGAGTTGGCTAAGGTATATTGGGAAACTACATTAAAAGGTATGACAGTGGACGAGCAATGGCTAGCATTTAAAGAATTAATACATAATTTACAACAAATATAGATTCCTTTAAGGCACAAAAACCCCACAGGAAAAGTGGTCCAACCGTGGCTAACAAGAGAAGTTAAAGATAGTATTAGATCAAAGGAAGAGGCTTATAATGTTGCCAAAAAGAGTAGTAAGCCTGAGGATTGGGAGGATTTTAGAATTCAGCAAAGGTGGACCAAAAAATTGATAAAGAATGGGAAAATAGAATGAAAGTAAACTAGCGAGAGACATAAAAACAGACAATAAAAGTAGGAAAGCATTTTGGTGACAGTGACCATAATTCGGTGAGATTTAAGGTAGTCATGGAAAAGGACATAGACCGGAAATAAAGGTTCTAAATTGGGGGAAGGCCGATTTTAATATGATAAAGCAGGATCTGGCCAAAGTGGACTGGGATCAGCTACTTGTAGGAAAATACACATCAGAACAGTGGGAGTCTTTCAGAAAGGAAATAGAAAAGAGTACAACACCAACATGTTCCCGTAAAGGTCAAGGGTGGGACCAACAAGCCCAGGGAACCCTGGATGTCAAGAGATATACAAGAATGGCTTAGGAAAAAAGGGAGCCTTTTGGCAGATACAAAGGACTAAAAACAGTGGAAGCCCTAGAGGAGTATAGAAAGTGCAGGGGTACTTAAAAAAAGAAATTAGGAGAGCAAAGAGGGAGCATGAAAAAACACTGGCGAGCAAAATAAAGGAAAATCCCACGGTGTTTTATAAGTATATTAAGGGCAAGAGGATAACCAGGGAAAGAGTAGGGCCCATTAGGGACCAAAGTGGCAATCTGTGTGTAGAGCCGAAAGATGTGGGTGAGGTTTTAAATGAATATTTTGCATCTGTGTTCACGATGGAGAAGGATGATGTAGGCATAGAAATCAGGCAGGGGGATTGTGATATACTTGACCAAATTAGTATTGAGAGGGAGGAGGTACTAGCGGTTTTAGTTGGCTTAAAGGTGGATAAATCCCCAGGCCTAGACGAGATGTATCCCAGGCTGCTGTGTGAGGCAAGGGAGGAGATTGCAGGGGCTCTGACACAAATTTTCAGATCCTCTCTGGCCACAGGGGAGGTGCCAGAGGACTGGAGGACAGCTAACATAGTACCATTATTCAAGAAGGGTAGTAGGGATAAACCAGGGAATTACAGGCCAGTGAGCCTAACAGCAGTGGTAGGGAAATTATTGGAAAAAATTCTGAGGGACTGTATTAGTCTCCACTTGGAGAAGCAAGGATTAATCAAGGATGGTCAGCATAGCTTTGTCAGGGGGAGATCATGTCTAACTAATTTGATTGAATTTTTCGAGTGGGTGACTAGGTGTCTGGATGAGGGTAGTGCAGTTGATGTAGTCTACATGGACTTCAGTAAGGCTTTTGACAAAGTCCCACATGGGAGACTGGTCAAAAAGGTAAGAGCCCATGGGATCCAGGGCAATTTGGCACATTGGATCCAAAATTGGCTTAGTGGCAGGAGGCAAAGGGTGATGGTTGAAGGTTGTTTTTGTGATTGGAAGCCTGTGTCCAGTGGTGTACCGCAGGGATCGGTGCTGGGTCCTATGCTGTTTGTAGTGTACATTAATGATTTAGATATGAATGTAGGAGGTATGATCAGTAAGTTCGCAGATGACATGAAAATTGGTGGAGTGGTAAATAGCGAGGAGAGAAGCCTCAGGTTACAGGATGATATAGGAGGGTTGGTCAGATGGGCAGAACAGTGGCAAATGGAATTTAACCCTGAAATGTGTGAGGTGATGCATTTTGGGAAGACTAACAAGGCAAGGGAATACACAATGAATGGTAGGATCCTAGGAAGGACAGAGGATCAGAGGGACCTTGGTGTGTATGTACATAGATCCCTGAAGGCAGCAGGACAGGTAGATAAGGTGGTTAAAGAGGCATATGGGATACTTGCCTTCATTAGCCTAGGCATAGAATATAAGAGCAGGGAGGTTATGATGGAGCTGTACAAAACGCTGGTTAGGCCACAGCTGGAATACTGTGTGCAGTTCTGGTCGCCACACTATAGGAAGGATGTGATTGCATTGGAGAGGGTGCAGAGGAGACTCACCAGGATGTTACCTGGGCTGGAGCGCTTCACCTATGAAGAGAGACTGGACAGGCTGGGGTTGTTTTCCTTAGAGCTGCGAAGGCTGAGGGGGGACCTGATTGAGGTGTACAAAATTATGAGGGGCATAGATGGGGTAGATAGAAAGGAACTTTTCCCCTTAGTAGAGGGGTCAATAACCAGGGGGGCGTAGTTTCAAGGTAAGGGGCAGGAGGGTTAGAGGGCATTTGAGGAAAATCTTTTTCACCCAGAGGGTGGTTGGAATCTGGAAGTCACTGCCTGAGAGGGTGGTAGAGGCAGGAACCCTCACAACATTCAAGAAGCATTTAGATGAGCACTAGAAACGCCATAGCATACAAGGCTATGGACCAAGTACTGGAAAATGGAATTAGAGTAGATAGGGCTTGATGGCCACCACGCACACGATGGGCTGAAGGGCCTCTTTCTGTGCTGTATAACTTTATGGGGTCAATTTTCTGGCCGCCGTCGGGTGGCTTTTCAGGCGGCCAGGGGCCGAAAATCGCCGAAAAAGCGGGTCGGGACCCCCTCACCCCCGGCCTGATTCCCCGCCCTGTCTGACCTTCGGACTGCCGTTTCCCCGCGACCCGCTTCAGTCCCGGCCGCCACTGGCGGGACTGGTCGTCGGCACACTAATGACCAATAATTACCTTGTTGAAGAAGATTTTCCAGGGCCGTTGCGACTTTGGGGCTTTCCCCACATCAAACACGCCTGCGGGGAACCCCGCTGATGAGACCTGGCATGAAGCTTGCCGGCTTGCTTGCTGTCAGCTGCAGGTCAGGGAAAGCTGTGATTTAAAGGGACAGCACTTGTATGTTGAAGGGCCTTGTTGCTGAAGGCTTGGGGCTACTTCTTCAAGGCTTAGGCACAGCTGTGGAAGGTTGGAGCCTCACACACTTCTCCAATGCGATCTCCTGGGAAGCCCCTCTCGCCACCCTCACTCGGCGCTTCCTCAGCGGAGGCATGTGTGAGAAGCATGGGATGCCTTTTTTTCCTTCCCTTCTTGCCATTACAGGATCTCCAGCAGCAGAGGTGGCAGCAGCAGAACCAGGAACAGCAGCATAAGCACCAGGCTGCTGCTCACTCACCTGAAGCTGCACAGGCCAGAAGGGGCCAGCGTTTGGAAGTGGCTTGAGAGCACCTTGCTGCGCTTTAGGGGGCCATGGGGACCCGTTTCTGCACTGGCAGTCCTACTCAGAAGGACTTCCATGAAGATCTGGTTTCTCTGTTCAACAGATGGCCAACGCTCCTCAAGAGATGTCATTCTCTTATGAGCACTCACCATGTTTTCCGTACCCTGGCGAGTTATCTCCTCCATGAAGGTTGCCAACCTTTCCATGGTGATGCGTTCATGCGCCAATGACTCCACAAAGGCTCTGCTCATGGTTGCTATGGACTCCTCCATTTGCTCCACACTCGCAGCGACCCTGGAGACAAAACAGAGACTCCTGCATCTGTGCATGGAGATCTATCACCTCTTCTCTTGCGGATGGACCCAGAGGCAGAGGGTCGACATGCAGCGCAGCTGAGCTGAGCTGGCAGAGTCCTGCGCCCTCCGACGAGGACTCTCCACTGCTGTCCCTGTCTCCAGAATCTGCTGAGGCTCACTTGTGAGCTGTGAAACACCAGGTGACAACACTACTCTATGTCCCGAAGGTCCCCCCGAGGTGTGAGTGTCTGCGCTGGTGCTGGGTGCGCTTACTTCTACTGATGCTGTGCCCTCAGAGGTTGGAGCTTCCTCTGAGGAGTCTGGCTGCACAGCCTCTTCCTCCTCCACAGTGAGGACGGGGGCTCTGGATGGTACTGTGGGGGAGTAAAGGAAGGAGTTAGAGATGTAATGCCAAGGTTCTTCTGGTGACTCCCAGCGAGTTGGCATCTGCTGACACCTGCATCCATGCAGCATTGGTCTCAGTGGGAGGCCTCTTCCTCCCTGACCTAGGGAAGAGGACCTCCCTGTGGGCCCTAACCCCATCCAATAATGCCTGCAGTGAAGCCTCGTCGAATTTGAAGGCAGCTCGGGGTCTGGCACTGGCCACAGCTGCTGCAGGCTCCTCTGCCATCCTGTATGGTTCGTTTGGAAGCCTTCAGAGGATGCAGTGCTTGCTATGGACCTTGAAAGCACCACGAATGATGACATCATACTGTGGGGATTTCTGACTCGAATTGGACAATTAGCAAGGCTTCCCACATGCTGGGAATTAATTGGCCAATTGAGGGAAAATTGCATGGAGCTGGTTGACACTTTTTTATGTGTGTCAGAAACCCCACATTCGGGGAAACCCGACCATTTCCCACACAAGCCGAAAATCGGGGCCTATGACTCTAAAAGCTTCTATAGGTATGTAAAAAGGATAAGATTAGCGAAAGTAAATGTGGGTCCCTTACAAGCTGAGACAGGAGAAATTATAATGGGAAATAAGGAAATGGCAGAGAAATTAACAAATAATTTGGCCGTGATCTTACCTGAGGAGGCGTGTTGGGGGCAGGACTGCTGGTTTCCAGGTTCTAGTCCCGCCCCCAGCGACGTCTGACGAACAAACGTTATTTTCCCCTGATTGGCCTTGTTAAGCCTGCCCTGCGGGCTTGCTGGCCAATTAAGGGAAAGTAGGTATCTGATGACTTCAGTGCATGATGCTTCATCTGCCGGTTTTCTTACAGGGACAGGCCCCATAATTTTTTAACAGATGAATTGTCAGTGTTTGACAGCATTGAGGTGCTGTCAAACACTGACAATCACTGTCCAAAGGTGAGCGCTTGCACCCAGGCTCACCAATGACTCCTTAGGAGAAAACAGATGGCAGCTGCATGTGAGATTGCAGAAGCCATCTGTCAATTCTCCCGATCAGATGCGGCTTCACAGAAACATCAAATTTTGTCACCTGCAGATACATATAAACAGAATAAAAATATTTCTCACTACATTCTCTCAGCTGTCATACTTACCTGTGCACCATTGCACCCATCACACTACCTCTGCTGCTGTCATTTGCACACTTACACTGCAGCAGACCCACAGCTCGCCTCGCTGACCCTGGCGGGGTTTCCCGCCATCGGGAAGTCCGCATCAGCAGGCGGAAAATGGTAAAGCCTCTTAACTGCCTGTTAACTACTGGTTAACAGGCAGTTAATTGGCTCTAATCCCCTTCCCGCCGCTAGGAGACGGGTCCCTTAGCGAATCGGGGACCCGCCTCCCGGGAAGATGGTTCGGAGGCGGGTAGGGACCCGCTACCAATATTTCCCATTTTCACAGCAGTCCCATTTCAAACCCGCCTCCTCAGGGCTGGTAAATCCAGCTCTTTGTGTCTGCCTTCATGGAAGAAGAGGCAAACATAGAAACATAGGAGCAGGAGTAGGCCATTCGGCCCCTCGAGCCTGCTCCGCCATTCAATGAGATCATAGCTGATCATCGAAATTCAGTACCCAAAGAGCCTGCACCGACACATATCCCACCCTATCCCCGTAACCCCACGTATTTAATCCCCCTAACACTAAGGGTCAATTTATCATAGCCAATCAACCTAACCCGCACATCTTTGGACTGTGGGAGGAAACCGGAGCACCCGGAGGAAACCCACGCAAACACGGGGAGAATGTGCAAACTCCACACAGACAGTCACCCGAGGCCGGATTCGAACCCGGGTCCCTGGCGCTGTGAGGCAACAGTGCTAACCACTATGCCACTGTCTAGTCCTGTTAGAATTTTATACGTTTCAATGCGATCCCCTCTCATTCTTCTAAACTCAAGCGAGTATAAGCCCAATCGACCCAATCTCTCCTCATACGTCATTCCTGCCATCCCAGGTATCAGTCTGCTGAATCTTCGCTGCACTCCTTCTATGGCAAGAAAATCCTTCCTCAGATAAGGTGACCAAAACTGTACACAATGCTCAAGGTGTGGTCTCACCAAGGCCCTGTACAACTGCAGCAAGACATCCTTGTTCCTGTACTCAAACCCTCTCGCTACGAAGGCCAACATACCATTTGCCTTCTTAACCGCCTGCTGCATCTGCATGCTTACCTTCAGCGACTGGTGCACAAGGACACCCAGGTCTCGTTGCACTTCCCCTTCTCCCAATCTATTGCCATTCAGATAATAATCTGCCTTCCTGTTTTTGCCACCAAAGTGGATAACCTCGCATTTATCCACATTATACTGCATCTGCCATGCTTCTGCCCAATCACCCAACCTGTCCAAATCATACTGGAGTTTCTCGGCATCCTCCTCACAGCACACACGCCCACCCAGCTTTGTGTCGTCTGCAAACTTGGAGATATTACATCTAGTTCCCTCGTCTAGATCATTTATATATATTGTGAATAGCTGGGGTCCCAGGACCGATCCTTGCGGTACCACACTAGTCACTGCCTGCCACTCGGAAAAAGACCCGTTTATTCCAACAGCTTCCTGTCTGCCAACCAGTTGTTTATCCAAGTCATTACCTTGCCCCCAATCCCATGTGCCTTAACTTTACATGCTAATCTCTTATGCGGGACCTTATCGAAAGCCTTCTGAAAGTCCAAATACACCACATCCACTGGTTCTCCCTTATCTATTCCACCAGTTACATCCTCAAAAAATTCCAGTAGATTAGTCAAGCACGATTTTCCTTTTGTAAATCCATGTTGACTTTGTCCGATCCTGTCACTGTTTTCCAAGTGCTCTGCTATTACATCTTTTATAATGGACTCTAGCATTTTCCCCACTACAGATGTCAGACTTACCGGTCTATAATTCCCTGTTTTCTGTCTACCACCTTTTTTGAATTGTGGGGTAACATTAGCTGCCCTCCAATCCATGGGAACTGTTCCAGAGTCTATTGAATTTTGGAAGATGACCAGCAATGCATCTACTATTTCTGGGGCCACTTCCTTAAGTACCCTAGGATGTAGATTATCAGGCCCTGGGGATTTATCGGCCTTCAATCCCATCAATTTCCCCAACACCATTTCCCTACAAATACTGATTTCTTTCAGTTCCTCCCTCTCATTAGACCCTATGTTCCCCGACATCTCTGGGAGGTTTTTTGTGTCCTCCTTTGTGAAGACAGAACCAAAGTATGTATTTAACTGGTCTGCCAGTTCTTTGTTCCCCATTATAAATTCCCCTAATTCTGACTGCAAGGGACCTACGCTTGACTTCACCAATCTTTTTCTCTTCACATATCTATAAAAGCTTTTACAGTCAGCTTTTATGTTCCCTGCAAGCTTACTCTCGTAATCTATTTTCCCCCTCTTAATTAATCCCTTTGTCCTCCTTTGCTGAATCCTAAACTGCTCCCAATCCTCAGGTTTACTGCTTTTTCTGGCCAATTTATATGTCCTCTTCTTGGATCATATGTTATCCCTAATTTCCCTTGTTAGTCACGGTTGAGTCACCTTTTTTGTTTTATTTTATGCCAAACGGGGATGAACAAATTCTGTACTTCATCCATGCGATCTTTGAACGTTTGCCATTGCCTATCCACCGTCAACCCTTTGAGTAACATTCTCCAATCAATCCCACCCAACTCGCGCCTCATACCATCGTAGTTTCCTTTATTTTAATTCAGGACCCTTATCTCTGAGTCAACTACTTCACTCTCCATCTTAATGATGAATTCTATCATATTATGATCGCTCCACCCCAAGGGGCCTCGCTCAACAAGATTGCTAATTAATCCTTTCTCATTACATAATACCCAGCCTAAGATGGCCTGATCTCTAGTTGGTTCCTCGACATATTGGTCCAGGAAACCATCCCGTATTCACTCCAGGAATTCCTCCTCCACAGTATTGTTACTAATTTGGTTAGCCCAATCTATATGTAGATTAAAGTCACCCATGATAACTGCTGTGTCCTTATTGCACGCGTCTCTAATTTCAAGTTTAATGCCATCCCCAACCTCCGCATTACTGTTTGGAGGTCTGTATACCACTCCCACTAACGTTTTCTGCCCCTTGGTATTTCTCAGTTCTACCCATACAGATTCCACATCATCAGAGCTAATATCCTTCCTTTCAATTGTGTTAATCCCCTCTTTAACCAGCAATGCTACCCCCACCTCCTTTTCCTTTTTGCCTATCTTTCCTGAATATTGAATACCCCTGGATGTTGAGTTCCCAGCCTTGGTCACCCTGGAACCATGTTTCCGTAATCCCAATCATATCATATCCGTTTACCTCTATTTGCGCAGCTAATTCATCCACCTTATTACAAATGCTCCTCGTATTAAGACACAAGGGCTTCAGGCTTGTTTTTTTAACACTCTTACACGTTTTAGAATTAAAAAACTTCCTGGAAATAGTGGACATCCAAGGGTCTAGTGAGAATGAGGAACTGAAAGGGAGTTAGTATTAGTAAAAAAGTAGTACTGGAGAAACTAATACGACTGAAAGCGGATAAATCCCCTGGACCTGATGGCCTACATCCCAGGGTTTTGAAAGAGTTGGCTATAGAGATAATGGATGCATTGGTTGTCATTTTCCAAAATTCCTTAGATTCTAGAACGGTTCACGCGGATTGGAAAGTAGCAAATGTAATCCCACTATTTAAGAAAGGAGGGAGAGAGAAAACGGGGAACTACAGACCAGTTAGCCTGACATCAGTAGTAGGGAAAATGCTAGAATCTATTATTAAGGACGTGGTAACAGGGCACTTAGAAAATAATAATAGGATTGGGCAGAGTCAACACGGATTTATGAAAAGGAAATCGTGTTTGACACATCTGTGAGAGTTTTTTGAGGTTGTAACTAGCAGAATAGATAAGGGGGAACCAGTGGATGTGGTGTATTTGGATTTTCAGAAGGCATTCGATAAGGTGCCACACAAGGTTATTAAACAAAATTAGGGCTCATCGGATTGGGGGTAATATACTAGCATGGATTGAGGATTGGTTAACGGACAGAAAAACAGAGTAGGAATAAACGGGTCAGTTTCGGGTTGGCAGGCTGTAACTAGTGGGGTACTGCAAGGATCAGTGCTTGGGCCTCAGCTATTCACAATCTCTATCAATGATTTGGATGAGGGGACCAAATGTAATATATCCAAGTTTGCTGATGATACAAAGCTGGGTAGGAATGTAAGTTGTGAGGAGGATGCAAGGAGGCTTCAAGGGGATATAAACAGGCTGTGAGTGGGCAAGAACATGGCAAATTGAATATAATGTGGAGAAATGTGAAGTTATCCACTTTGGTAGGGAAAATAGAAAAGCAGAGTATTTTTTAAATGGTGAGAGATTGGGAAATGTTGGTGTTCAGAGGGACCTGGGTGTCCTTGTACATGAATCACTGAAAGTTAACGTGCAGGTACAGCAAGCAATTAGGAAAGCAAATGGTATGCTGGCCTTTATTACAAGAGGATTTGAGTATGAGTAAAGACGTCTTACTGCAATTATATAGGGCCCTGGTGAGACCACACCTGGAGTATTGTGTACAGTTTTGGTCTCCTTACCTAAGGAAGGATATACTTGCCATAGAGGGAGTGTAATGAAGGTTCACCAGACTGGTTCCTGGGACGGGGGGATTGTCCTATGAGGACAGATTAAGTAGACTAGGCCTGAGTTTAGAAGAATGAGAGGTGATTTCATTGAAACATACTAAATTGTTACAGGGCAGATGCAGGGAGGATGTTTTCCCCGGCTGGGGAGTCTAGAACCAGGGATCACAGTCTCAGAATAAGGAGTCGGACATTTAAGACTGAGATGAGGAGAAATTCAGAGGATGGTGAATGATGTAAAAAGACTACTGAGCGCTTGGTTTGAGTATAAAACAAGGCTTTAATCAACTGTTTCAAAACCATGAAATTTCTAGTTACATCACTAGTTCCTGGTTACAGAAACATCCTGAGCAAGCTGGGCCCACGCCCGAGTATTTATACTCCTTGGACGGCACCACCAGCTGGCCGCCCAGTGTTACTTCATGAGTCATGATATGATTCATGACAGTGAATCTTTGTAATTTTCTACCCCAGAGGGCAGTGGAGGCTCAGTTGTATATTCAAGACAGAGAGCGATAGATTTTTGTATATTAAGGGAATCAAGGGATATGGGGATAGTTCAGGAAAGTGGAGATGAGGTAGAAGATCAGCCATGATCTTATTGAATGGCAGAGCAGGCTCGAAGGGCCAAATGGCCGACTCCTGCTCCTATTTCATATGCTCTAATGTTCTTATCAAGTAAGCACTATATTTACAATGGGAACAACATTGCTTTTCCTGTGGAAAGGAGGTATCAGCTGGACCGGATGTACAATTTTAACTGGGTGGCAGATTTCACTCAAGTGAAAAGCGTGGAACGTGGTACCCATATGCATATATATACCTTCACGAAGATAAAGGGTTTGCACTCAATTAATGTTCAGCTGGTATCTGGAAACACTGGGTGGACGGCTCTTAGGAGAAGAGGTCTATCTGCTTTATCCATAGCTACTTAGCTCACTGAGAAACCCCCTAACAGCTGAGGAGCACCTCCCCCATGCCATCTCCACCTGGACATCGCAGCATCTGTTTGCTGTTCCTTGGTTTTCACATCCACCTTTAAGAAGAGTGTGCCGTGCAAAGGTACAATGATTGTGCACAATGTTTCAAATGGTATCTCCCAGAAGGTGCGGCTTAACGGGCCCCACAAGAAATTGTGAAAAGGGAGCAGAACACTTTGCCTTTCTCCCGATACTAGCAACCTTTTTCCTTATTTCCAATCAGGTACGAGGGACCTGGGTAATTGCGTTGACTTGGTATAACCTCCCTTGGTGCTCCACCTGCAGCAGCACCAACTCCAACTCTACAGCATCATACAATGTTGCTGCATGTCCCCAGTGAGACTTTCCACACATTCAGTCCATTTTTCTGCCACCACAAGATTTTGAGTTCCTGGAGTAAGTTTTATGGGCAAGTTTTTCTCAGCACAGTCCAGGGATTGTACCTGGGATCTTTCTAGTCCGTATGCTTCAGGGCCTCATCTAGTGAATTGGTTCATTGACCTAGATGGACTTTAATGCCTGAACTTCAGCAAATGTCAGGCTCAGTCTCCAGTAAGGACAGGGCCAGTACATTTTTACATTTATGAATTGTTTATGAAAGCCTCAGTATCAGTAATGGACACACATGGCAAACAATTGCTTCCTACCTCCAACAGGTTTCCTTCAACTGAATATCCGAACAGAAGTTTCTGAGCCTCCACACTGCCTGAGGAATAAATGTACACCTTCTTGCCTGCCTTCCTCCATTCCTTAATAGCTGGAGCAACATCTTCATACACTCTGAATCACATTAAAAAAAAGGGAAATGTTGGAACACAATTAGTATCAGGCTACCACATGTATAAAAATTAGACATTGCTTTTTTCTGATTGTTTCTCCTATTCAATTTTCTTTCTACTGAAGACATTGACTCTTGCAGGGTTCTGATTTCATGGGTGCTGGCAGCCCTCTGGTACCTTGCCCACGTGGCCATTTCCTCATCTGCAAGCCCAGAGAGCAAGAACTAGTAGGTTATCACGGCCAAGCCTGATCCAGTACTCGCCAAATACATATGTACATACACACACCATTTTCCTCCTGGAATCATTGGATACTAGGAGTCCTAGTTATGTTTCCTTTCCTTAGCCCAAAGCACTGAGGTTAATTGTAATGTGCTACCAATGCCTGAGCTGAAATTAGCTAAACCGATTTCTTGTTCCATTTGACTCGCTTTCACAACAGAGAACTCAGACATTCTGAATCTAATTGTGAGATCAAATGCATTTTGCTCCATAATATATACACATTTTAAATCACTTACTCTCCTTTCACTTCTCCACGTACATAGGCTTCTCTCCACATGTGGCCTTGTAGCTGTTTCAAAGCTGTCGTCTTACTGTCCCGGGACATCTGCCACAAGACGTCGTTTATCACAGTTTGGATTGCTTGTTCCTTGTCAGCATTCTCCCCCGAGCATGATTCCGAAATTAGCACTGCTCCGTCTAATTCCTTGTCATCTTTAGCCTTAATGAATGAACGAATAAACTTGAAAAATTCTCCTAATTGTAAAAGACTCTGAATACCGATTATTAAATGCAATCCACTTAATTGAATGTTTTTATTTCATTATTTTTGTTTTTTATGAAGAAGGTTACTGTTTGGAAGTGGCACGGCCCTCATCTCCGCTCCCTTAAGTCCAAGGGATGCAGGCTGCCCTGTCTGAGCTCGGCTTCTCCATACCAACCTCCTACTCCCTCGACCCTATTCCCACTAAACTGCTTACCACCCAACTCCCTTCCTGGCTCCCATGTTAGCTGATAGTGTTAATGGTTCTCTCTCCTCGGGTACTGTCCCCATCTCCTTCAAAACTACGTCATCACCCTTCTCAAAAAACCACCAAATGGCCTACTCGCGTTCGTATTTCTTACGTTCTTATGTTCCATAGGCACGATGGGCTGAATGGCCTCCTTCTGAGCTGTATCATTCTATGATTCTAGTATGCACTTTAAACAAAAATGGACACGTGGGGGTAGTTTCCAGGCAGTCTCATAAACTACTCAAACTTCATAGTTGTCGTCTATTGTAGCGCCTAAAACCTGAGTGGAGATTACTGGTTTGTAATCACGCTGAAATATCCATTTATTCACTACACAAACACATTTTTGAACTCACAAAGCATACAACTTTCATACGGTACAGTACAGTGCTGAAAATTTCAAGCAGCCACTCCTATTAGTACATAGATCAAGCATTTTTTATAAATTACAAAATGGGCATTATTGGAAACATCTCCACCAGATTCGCAACACATTTCACCATTATCCCATTCAGTCCACCAAGGCAACAGAAAGTTAAGGAGTAACAATCTCACTGGTCAAATTTACCTGTTTTCTCAAAAGCTCCACATCTTCCTGACATTCCTTCTCCCCCCAGTGTGCGTGGAGGTATCCCTTCACATTTTCTTTGATGTATGGAAATAAAACATCCTATTTTTAAAAATACATACAATTGATATGAGTTTAATCACCACAAGGAGTACCAGTTTATACAGAAATAAATTGCTGAGAGATTTAATAATGGCGGCTCACAAAGTGATTTAGTTACAAATCGCTGCACACTACGGAAATCCAGATCTTTATAATCTTTACAATAATTTGATGTGCAATCTCAGCTTTCTTTAATCTTCAGCTGAGCTTCCTACTCCACATTTGGGTTATCACCAAGTTCCCCTTTGTCCAAAATATTGCTTACTTACCTCCTTACTTCACACCCTCTGCTCCTAAAACCTTCATCCATGCATTCGTCACTCACTTGCCACACACAAACTTCAAATAATTTAGAACTCTATGTCCACAAATGGTCACTGATTATATCTGTGCCCCAGCATATTGACTTTAAGATCCTTGTCCCCTATTTGAACTCCCTACACAGCCTTGTGGCACCGTGTTTGCAACATATACAAGTCTCAGCCCACAACCTTCAATTCCCCTGACTCCAGGATACTGCTCCTCCGCTTCACTACTGGAGACAGATCTTTCAGCAGTTATGGTCCTGTCCTATGCAATTATCTTCCAAAATCCACTATGCCTTGCTACTTTTCTGAATAAAGGGTCGCCCTTTTAGAACTGAGATGAGGAGGAATTTCTTCTCTCAGAAGGTCGTAAATCTGTGCAATTCTCTGCCCCAGAGAGCTGTACAGGCTGGGTCATTAAATACATTTAAGGTGGAGATAGACAGATTTTTGCAAGATAAAGGAGTGAAAGATTATGGGGAGCGGGCAGGGAAGTGGCTTTGAGCCCAAGATCAGCCATGATCTTATTGAATGGCGGAGCAGGCTCGAGGGGCCAAGTGGCCTACTCCTGCTGCTATTTCTTATGTTCTTTTCACTACAGTGACTATGCTTCAAAAGTACTTAATTGGTAGTGATGCGCTTTGGGATGTCCTGAGGTTGCGACAGGCGATATATTAATGCAACTTATTTCTTTATTTTTCACCTTACCTACAAAATCTCCCAAAACAAACTCTCTTCAAGGTCTTCCCCAAACTTTCTGTTCAGTATCCACTTTTGTCCCCATAAAAAGGGCTTCAAGACATTTTTTGTGAAGATCACTATGTAACTGTAAGTTGGTGTACACCAAACTATATGTATTGAAAATGTTCATATAAAGAAAGCCAACTCACATCTCTCAAACATCTCAAAGCACTTCATGTATAATGAATTACATTGAAGTGCAGTGACTGAATCTGTAGATTACCTTGTAAAGTTTAAATATATATATGCCCTATGAAATAAACTGTACTGTAGGAGACAGAGAGCTTCCAGCCCGTATATAAATATAATTATTGTTCTTTAACATCACTACGGAATGGCCCTTGTCCAGTAGGTATTTAGGAATATTGGTAGCCAAAACGGCGGGTAAATGCACCACCACAATACCCAAATCTCGCAACAAGTTACAACACACCCAATTCCTGTCACAGGGTTAAAATCAACATGGGATGTGAGCAAGGGCAGGATTTAGCGGTTTGTTGTGGACAGTCATGCTGTTCCATTAACAAGAAGCCTCAACAATGCTCTCCTGGCCGGCCTCACATCTTTCACCCTCCGTAAACTTGAACTCAACCAAAACTCTGCTGCCCATGTCCTAACTCGCACCAAGTCCCGTTCACCCATCACCCCTGTGCTCGCTGACCTACATTGGCTCCTGGTTAAGCAACTCCTCGATTTTAAAATTCTCATCCTTGTTTTCAAATCCCTCCATGGCCTCACCCCTCCCTAGCTCTGTAATCTCCTCCAGCCCTACAACCCTCCGAGGTCTCTGCTCTCCTCCAATTCTGGCCTCTTGCGCATCCCAGATTTTAATCGCACCACCATTGGCAGCCGTGCCTTCTGCTGCCGAGGCACTAAACTCTGGAATTCCCTCCCTAAACATCTCCATCCCTCTCTCCTCCTTAAAGATGCTCCTTAAAACGTATGTCTTTGACCAAGCCCTGCCCTAATATCTCCTTATGTGGCTCAGGTGTCAAATTTTGTTTGATCATGTTCCTGTGAAGCGCCTTAGGACGTTTTACTACGTTAAAGGCGCTATATAAATACAGGTTGTTGTTGAGAAAAGGGGAAAGTGACCAGCATCCTGTAGAATTTGAACTAAGGTACCAGGAATATTTAAAAATCACAGGATTTGGAGCTTAGAAAACAAATGAAGAGAAGAAACAGATGTATGAATGCTCGCTGAAAAAATTTGTGCAGTTCTAAAGAGTGCAAGTGCGGCAGTTTCCTTCTCTGGAGTCCTATATAGTACTGTAACACTGCATCACATGGACATCCTGTGACCATTGCCCCGGAACTTCATTTTTAGAGATGCAAACCTCAGTATTTTAACAATTACTGGTAGCTGTCTGGAGTTACTGTCACTACTGAGGGAGACACCAATGCTGTACTTGGTGCAGCAGCTGCCTGGAGGAGCCACACGTGGTGGGAAGCGGCAGCTCTGGTTTAGTGAATCGTCTCCGATGTGCAGCGGGAAACAAGCACCCTCCACTATTTATCCCTTGAAATAGGCGCCTCCTGTTGTAAAGTTACCGCACGCTGTCTCCCCTTTACCTTTACAAAGGAGATGGGTGTCGTGGTCCCCTCGATATCCACCAGAAACACACGCACGGCTGCAGGGACGCCAGTTGCCACCATGGCAGTGAATGTTCAGCTCTTTCTGACAACTGAGAGCAGCTCCTTTCACCTTAAAGGGGCCGGCGATTTTAGCCGGCATAAAATCGAAAAGTGAATCAAGAACCTATCGAGAGGTTTTTTTTCCCGAACCACTGGAATTGTTGATTTGATTTTAAAAGTTACGTTAAAAAAACTCGGCATCAAGTTGGGTACGTTTAATGATATAGTAACAGTTTAAGGCAGAAGACCTTCGGTCCATCTCGCCCACCTATCCACAGCATTCCCTTGGTATATTTCTATTAACCCTGAATCCCATTTGTTGACGAGAACCTGTCTATTTCCTTATTGACACATTAGGATTTTTGTTCCAATACCCTTGCCAGTAATCTGTTCCACATACTACCCTTCCATTAACAAGTTCCTCCTGCATTTCCTATATTCTTTTGTTGTCCTTAATTTGTAAATTTGACCCAATGTGCTTAAATTCTGTACAAGGCAGAAAAGCTTACTTGGATCCAATTTGTCCAAACCGTTCATCATTTTAAACACCACTATCATAGCCCTCTCTCAATCTTCACTTTTCAGGAGAAAAAAGACTCAGGGTAGTCAATCTTTCCTCATACGTCATTCCCTTATTTTCTGGATCAACCGTACAACCCTTGTCTGTATCCCCTCCAATAATTCAATATCCTTTTGAAATAGGGAGACCAAAATTGCACCAACATTCTGTTTGCTTTTTTAACTGCCTAAGAACATTGTGCTGATGGTTTTAATGACCTGTTCAGTAAAACCCCCAAATTTATCTCCGACTTCAATATCTCAAGTAAGAAATAGAAGATAGGAGCAGGAGTAGGCCATTTGGCCCTTTGAGCCTGCTCTGCCATTCAATAAGATCATGGCTGATCTTCTACCTCATCTCCACTTTCCTGCACTATCGCTAGGATATTCCTAGTTTAGCGCATAATCCAAGTCATCCTTCCCTCTGCCAAATCTCTCAACTTTACATTTCTCTATATTAAATTGCATCTACTATCTCCATCCACTGATCAAGCTTGTCAAGATCCTTTTGAATTTGTGTGCATTAAAGTTTGCCCCCTCCGTGAATTTGAACTCATCCAAAACTCTGCTGCCCGTATCCTAACTCGCACCAAGTTCTGTTCACCCATCAGCCCTTTGCTCGCTGACCTACATTGGTTCCCAGTCCGGCAATGCCTCAATTTTAAAATTCTCATATCCAGCGAATGGTGATGGATGACTCTGAGACGTTGGCTGATAGGAATACTATATGACTGTCAGGCTGTTGCTTGACTAGTCTGTGTGACAGCTAGTCAATTTTGGCACAAGTCCCAGATGTTATTGAGGACGACTTTGCAGGGTTGACTGGACTGGGTTTGCCTTTGTCGTGTCCGAATCCAATGCCTAAGTCGATACCGAATGGTCCATCTGGTTTTATTCTTATTGTACTTTTTGTAGAGGTTTGATATAACTGAGTGGCTTGCTAGGCTATTTTAGAGGGCAGTTAAGAATCAACCACATTGCTGTGGGTCTGGAGTCACATATAGGTCAGACTGCATGAACCAGTTGGGCTTTTACAACAATCAGATAGCTTTTTATTCTAGATTTATTTAATTAACTGAAATCAACTTCACAAACTTGAACACACGTCTCCAGATTATTAGTCCAGGCCTCTGGATTACTAGTCTATTAACATAACCACTATGCTACTGCACCCAATGACTTAGTGCCTCATTCAGATGATGGTTAAGGATAAAGGTGGCCATTTGGCTCATCTAGATATTTCCATCCAGAAAAATCTTATAATTTTGTACTCCCACCCCCATTGCTGTATTTAATTCAGGCCGGGAAAGAGTTTTAATAAAATCTTTGGCCCCTTTACATAGGGGGTGAGGAGGAGGACTGTCTGTGTGGGGCCCTCAATACTTGCCCAATAGTGGCCAGATGTCAGAGTTTCCGGCATTGGCATCGCTCGGCCCCATGCAAACGAGATGCCTTCCTAATGAAACCAAATGCAATTAGCTCCAGAGGATACTGGCAGGCACAATTCCAGCAGTTACACTAGGAATGCGTCCGGCACGTTTTCAAGGCCATTATATTCATACAAGTTTAAGAAAGGGCACTGAGACAACAGGTGGTTAAAATGCTAATAAGGTAGTTTTGATGTTGTGTCCCAAATGACTAAATAATAAGACATTTGTTAGCCTGCCTTGGCAGTTGCTAAACACCTCACACCCATTGTGCTAGGAAGTCTCAGTTCCTTTTGGCTGTGAACAGATGGATTAAAAAAGAATGAAATACACAGTCAGTCATGTTTCTTGTATTGTTGCAAGGACAATGAAGTCAAGCAAAAGTTGTGAAGAGATTTAAATGCAGGAGAGTAGTTAGAAGTTACTTTAGATGTTGCATTGGCTCCATGGTCACACTTTTGTCAATGAGTCAGAAAGTTGTGGGTTCAAGCCTCACTCCAGAGACTCTAGGTTGACAGTACAGTACTGAAGGGGAGCTGCACTGCCAGAAGTGCCGTTTTCTGATGAGATGTTAAACCGAGGCTCCGTCTACACTCTTTACAAGTGGATGTAAAGATCCCATGGCACTATTTGAAGAGGAGCAGGGTTCTCCCAGGATCCTGTCCAATATTTAGACCTCAATCAACATCACTAAAGCAGATTATCTGATCATGGACAGAGATGAGGAGGAATTTCTTCACCCAGAGAGTGGTGAACTTGTGGAATTCTGTACCACAGAAGGCAGTTGAGGCCAATTCATTAAATATATTCAAGAAGGAGTTGGATATATTTCTTAAGGCTAAAGGGATATTGGGAGCGGAGGCGGCGGTGCGGACCTGCGAGGGACAAGGCTGAGCAGTGGTTTAAAAAGGGCGCCAGAGTTCAGGTGAGGCCCCACAGCAGCAGCGGAGGTGTCGGCGGCGGTGCGGACCTGCGAGGGACGAGGCTGAGCAGCGGTTTAAAAAGGGCGCCAGAGTTCAGGTGAGGCCCCACAGCAGCAGCAGAGGCGGCGGTGCGGACCTGCGAGGGACGAGGCTGAGCAGCGGTTTAAAAAGGGCGCCAGAGTTCAGGTGAGGCCCCACAGCAGCAGTGGAGGCAGCAGTGGCGGTGCGGACCTGCGAGGGACGAGGCTGAGCGGCGGTTTAAAAAGGGCGCCAGAGTTCAGGTGAGGCCCCAGAACAGCAGCAGAGGTGGCGGCGGCAGTGCGGAACTGCGAGGGACGAGGCTGAGCAGCGGTTTAAAAAGGGCGCCAGAGTTCAGGTGAGGCCCCACAGCAGCAGCGGAGGCGGCAGCGGCGGTGCGGACCTGCGAGGGACGAGGCTGAGCGGCAGTTTAAAAAGAGCGCCAGAGTTCAGGTGAGGCCCCACAGCAGCAGCGGAGGCGGCGGCGGCGGCGGCGCGGACCTGCGAGGGACGAGGCTGAGCGGCGGTTTAAAAAGGGCGCCAGAGTTCAGGTGAGGCCCCACAGCAGCAGCAGAGGCGGCGACGGTGGTGCGGACCTGCGAGGGACGAGGCTGAGCAGCGGTTTAAAAAGGGCGCCAGAGTTCAGGTGAGGCCCCACAGCAGCAGCGGAGGCGACGGCGGCGGTGCGGACCTGCGAGGGACGAGGCTGAGCAGCAGTTTAAAAAGGGTGCTAGACCAGGTGAGGCCCCACAGCAGCAGCGGAGGTGGCGGCGGCGGTGCAGACCTGCGAGGGACGAGGCTGAGCACCGGTTAAAAAGGGCGCCAGAGTTCAGGTGAGGCCCCACAGCAGCAGCGGCGGCGGCGGTGCGGACCTGCGAGGGATGAGGCTGAGCGGCAGTTTAAAAAGGGCGCCAGAGTTCAGGTGAGGCCCCACAGCAGCAGCGGAGGCGGCGGTGCGGACCTGCGAGGGACGAGGCTGAGCGGCGGTTTAAAAAGGGCGCCAGAGTTCAGGTGAGGCCCCACAGCGGCGGTGGCAGTGCGGACCTGCGAGGGACGAGGCTGAGCGGCGGTTTAAAAAGGGCGCCAGAGTTCAGGTGAGGCCCCACAGCAGCGGCGGCGGCGGTGCGGACCTGCGAGGGACGAGGCTGAGCGGCGGTTTAAAAAGGGCGCCAGAGTTCAGGTGAGGTCCCACAGCAGCAGCGGAGGCGGCGGCGGTGCGGACCTGCGAGGGACGAGGCTGAGCGGCAGTTTAAAAAGGGCGCCAGAGTTCAGGTGAGGCGTACCAATCTCCTGTCTCCGAGCTCAGAGGGAGGGAGAGAAGTAAAAAGTAATTGAAGTGTGACGTCACCAGAAAGCAGGTAAGTGATTGGTTGGTGAGTATTTCTCTCTTTTTAAACTTTAACTCTGTGGTTTATAGTTACTAAGGTCTCTCTGGTGTAACGGGGACTGTTGGTGTCGTGTATTGATTGCGAGTTTGACCCCAGTCAATACGGTAATGTAATCTGCGAGTTTAACACCAGTAAATACAGTAATGTAATATGCATTGCATTATGGGAATTACCCGGGAAAGCAGCAGTCAGCCATTTTACCAATAAAGAGAAGATTGCAGTTATAAGCCTGTCTGCCTGACTCTGATTTAATTCGACGTATCTGCATGCTTGATTGAATGCATTAAAGCATAGATACAACATTGGCGACGAGGATAACGAAAGGAATCATTTTAAAAAGGTAGTTGCCCAAGTTTTAGTTAGCTAGGATGGAGAAGACCGGCATTCAAAATTTTGCATGCTTCGCCGAGCCAGCCACGTTGGGTCCAAGATGGACGAGGTGGTTAACGTCTTTTGAGCTTTATGCTGACGGCAAAGGACTCATTATCGACGATACCTCTACAGCTGCCACAAAGCAGAGGAGAAGAGCTCTACTTCTACACCTAGCAGGACCAGATGTCCAGGATATCTTTTCAACTCTACCGGACACAGGAGAGCCAGCAGACTACACGGCGGCGGTTAGTGCTTTGAATCACTACTTCGTGCCCCAGGTCAACGCAGCATTTGCTAGACAGACTTTTCATAAGTTGTCCCAGAAGGCAGGTGAGACTGTGCAACAATTTGCTACTCGCTTGCGGCAGGCTGCTAAAGACTGTGCTTTTGGGGGGGATGCGGATAATCAAATAAGAGACGCTATCCTGAGTAGGTACACGTCAGCCTATGTGCGGAGGAAATTGCTAGAGGAAGGGTATGGTCTAACGTTCGCCCGCACGTTACAATTGGCCTCACAATGTGAAAACGTCGAGGAGCAGATGTCAGCCATGTCATGTGCAGAGAAGGCGGAGACAGATACTGTTCGTCGTGTTATACAGAAAAGAGGGTATTATGCGAAAAGCTCGACAGTGAAACCAAAGGGAAATGGCGATAGGAACGAAAGGAAATGTTACAGATGTGGACACACAGACCACATGGGCAGAGATCCGAAATGCCCAGCACGTGGACAAACGTGTCATAAGTGCAAGGGAAAGGATCATTTCTCCAAAGTATGCCGCACAAAGGGTACAAAGAAACACAGTGTGAACAATGTGGAGGAACAAAATGACTTTGCATTGGCTGTTACTGGAAATAACGTGACAGAGAGACTTACCTTTTGTGTGGGGGGAGTAAACCTGAGAATGTTAATTGATTCGGGTGCAACTAGTAATATGATAGATGAGAATACATGGGAAGGATTAAAGTCAGAACACATTGTCAATCACATGTCCCTAAGACAGAGAGAAAGTTATTCTCTTATGCTTCTAGCTGACCACTGTCAGTTAAAAGTGTATTCACATGTGGGATTACAATAGGTAAGAGAACTGAGCAGGTGGAGTTCATTGTGGTTAAAGGCCATGGAGAGCCGTTGCTAGGAAGGGAGACAGCCATGAAACTGGGAGTTTTAAAAATAGGTGCAGATGTCTCAGCTGTGGTAGATGTAATACAGCTACTAGAACAGCAGTATCCAAAGGTGTTCCAGGGAGTAGGAAGGCTGAACACAAAACAGATCAGTTTGTATATCGACCCACAAGTGAAGCCTGTGGCCCAGCCACTCAGGCGTATACCATTCAACTTAAGGGGGGCAGTAGAGGCCAAAATAAAACAATTGAGGGACATGGACATTATCGAACCTGTAACTGGTCCCACCCCATGGGTAAATCCTGTGGTTATTGTACCAAAAGCGGATAAGGATGTAAGGTTATGCCTAGACATGAGACGAGCAAACCAGGCAATAGTGAGGGAACGATATCCAATCCCCACCGTTGATGAGATACTCCAAGGTATGAACGGCTCGACGATGTTTAGTAAGCTAGACCTGAAATGGGGTTATCACCAGCTAGAACTGACCCCTGAGTCACGAGAAATCACAACGTTTGCAGTACATAATGGAGTATACAGGTACAAGAGGCTGATATTTGGTGTATCTTCAGCTAGTGAGCAATATCAGCACGAGGTAGCTAATGCCTTAGCTGGAATAGAGGGTGTTGAAAGCATCTCAGACGACATTATCGTGCATGCACACGACCAGGAAACGCACGACAGACGCTTGCACGCTATCATGACCAGACTAATGGAAAGTGGACTGACACTAAACTCAGAGAAGTGCCAATTCAACATGGACCAATTGATTTTCATGGGAATCCTGTTGTCTGAAAAGGGCCTCGGACCAACAGCAGAGAGAGTGCGAGCGGTGGCAGAAGCTCGGGAACCAGAGAATGCTACAGAGGTGAGGAGTTTCTTGGGACTCGTTGGGTACAGTGGCAGATTCATCCCGCAGTTTGCAACGCTATCAGAGCCACTGCGACGCCTGACGAGAAAAGACACACCATTTAAATTTGGATCACAACAGAGACAGTCATTCAGTGCACGCAAGGAAGAGTTGGCCAGAGCCGGCACTTTAGCATATTTTGATAAGGACACACCAACCAAGGTGATAGCAGATGCCAGTCCTGTAGGTTTAGGCACAGTACTAGTTCAGGACCAACAGGGACAAGAGGTGCCAATATGCTATGTAAGTCGTAGTTTAACAGACTGTGAGAGGAAATACTCTCAAACAGAGAGAGAGGCCTTAGCTCTTGTATGGGCTTGTGAGAGGCTGCATCCATATGTGTATGGCTGAAAATTTAACTTGGTAACTGACCATAAGCCAGACACAGGCAGACCAGGCTGCCAAGAGAAGACAGGATATGCTCTCACTGCAGTCAGGGAGTAGTTGAGACAGAGATGCACTTCCTCACAGCCTGTGGAAAATATCAGGGCATCAGAGAGAATTTCTACCAAAAATTCTCACAAATATGCCCTGAATTCAGAAATCTGACTGACAACCAAAAACTCCCATTCCTACTGGGGGAGGAGAGAAGCTGTGTAACACTGGCGGCACACTATGTTACAGCTTGCCATGAACAGAGGGACAACCAGTAAACTAAGACAAGAGTATATATAAACAAGGCGAATGTATATTTATAAACTCAGGGATATACCTGTTTATACACTGTATGAATGGAACCGCGTTTATGTGTTCAACCATAAATGTATTTTGATGCTTTGGCAACATAAGATGTACCTTATCATGCCAATAAAGCGATTTGTATTGTATTGTATTGTATTGATATACGGCCCACACTCTAAACCTTGTGCCCGTATAGAGAGATGGGTACTTAGATTACAGCCGTACGATTTTAAGGTGATACACATTCCAGGCAAGCAAAACATTGCAGACCCACTGTCACGATTGCTGGGGGAGACAGCAAAACAGGAGAGACATTCTCATGGCTCAGATGAATACGTGAGATTTGTAGCTGTGAGTGCGACACCAAAAGCACTCACTACTAGAGAGGTGGAGGAAGCCTCTGCTACCGACCCAGAGCTGATTGAGGTACGGAAGGCAATCACAAACGGACATTTTGAGAACTGTAAAGCTTATGCAGCAATTGCAAACGAGCTGTGCGTAGTGGGGTACCTAGTTCTTCGGGGAACATGCATCGTGCTACCTACAGTGTTACACGCACGAGCCCTGGTGTTAGCACATGAAGGACACTTGGGAATAGTTGGAACAAAGCAACATCTCAGAACCAAGGTTTGATGGGCTGGCATGGACAAGGCAGCTGAAAAACACTGTAAAGCGTGTCACGGCTGTCAGATAGTAGCCAGACCTGACCCACCTGAACCATTGAGACCAACACCGTTACCGGAGGGCCCCTGGCAGGATGTAGCTATAGACTTACTGGGACCCTTGCCGTCCAACCACTCCATTCTTCTGGTAGTTGATTATTATAGTCGCTACTATGAATACGACATCATGACCTCCACAACAACAGAGAAGGTTATTGATAGTTTAGAGTCAATCTTCAGCCGTCATGGTTTGCCAATCACCTGCAAATCTGATAATGGTCCCCAATTCAGATCTGAATTATTCAAAGAATACTGTGAAAACAACGGGATCAAACACCTGAAAACGACAGCAAAATGGGCTCAGGCTAACGGAGAAGTCGAGCGCCAGAATGCATCGCTGATGAAGAGAATCAGAATTTCTCAGTCAGAAGGACTAGATTGGAAACGTGAACTTAGAAAATATGTGACTGTGTACAGGAGCATTGACCATGCCACGACAGGAAAGAGCCCGGCAGAGCTGCTCTTTAAACGGAAAATGAGAGGAAAGCTGCCAGACATCACAGAGTCGCGCGCAGACATGGAAGTACGTGACCGGGACGCAGAACAAAAAGGCAAGTCTAAACTACGCAGATGAACAGCGGAGAACACAATACTCAGAGGTGGAAGTTGGCGACACGGTGCTGGTACGGCAGGACAAAGTGGACAAGTTCACCACTCCTTTTCATGCCACACCCCACAAAGTTTTGAGTAAAACAGGGAGTCAAGTAGTAGTGGAATCTCCAGACGGAGCACACTACTCGAGAAACACTACGTTTGTGAAGAAATACAGAACCAATGGACCAAAGGAGACACTCCATGAGCAGGAGGAAACACAAGGGACTGAGGACAGTATAGTAGACCCTGACACACATACCACTGTGACACAGGCAATACCCACTGACACCAACATGTCAGACATACCCAATACAGCCAGTCCTCAGAGGGTTAAAAGAAAACCCCAAAGACTGTCTGATTATGTCACAACATAAACTGTGCGAGAACTGCATGGGTGATGTTAAATGTTTAAACCTGGGAATTATTTAGTTGTGTGGTAAGACACACGTTTGTAAAAAGTTTATAAACCAAATAAGTTATGCAGTGTTATTGTAAGCAACTGTTTGTAAACTGCAAGTTTGTTTCCAAGGAAAAGGGGGATGTTGTGTATTGATTGCGAGTTTAACACCAGTCAATACGGTAATGTAATGTGCATTGCATTATGAGAATTACCCAGGAAAGCAGCAGTCAGCCATTTTACCAATAAAGAGAAGATTGCAGTTATAAGCCTGTCTGCCTGACTCTGATTTAATTCGACGTATCTACATGCTTGATTGAACGCATTAAAGCATAGATACAACAGTTGGTAAACCATTTAACTGTAGTGTAATTAGTGGGATTGATTGATTTAATTTAATTTCAATCAATTAAAGGGTAAGTCATGTCAGGACAGCCCGGCCACATCGTATGCTCCTCCTGCGATATGTGGGAACTCAGGGACACTTCCTGTGTCCCTGACAACTACGTGTGCAGGAAGTGCATCCAGCTGCAGCTACTGACAGACCACATTGCGGCGCTGGAGCTGCGATTGGATGCATACTGGAGCATTTGCGATGCTTGGGACGTCGTGAATAGCACGTTTACGGAGTTGGACACACCGCAGGTAGAGGTTGGACAGGCAGAAAGGGAAGGGGTGACCAACAGGCAGAGTACTAAGCGCAGGCAGGTAGTGCAGGGGTCCCCTGTGGACATCCCCCTCTCAAACAGATACACCACTTTGAGTACTGTTGGGGGGGATGGCTTATCAGAGGAAAGCAGCAGCAGCCAACTTCCTGGCACCAGGGGTGGCTCTGCTGCACAGGACGGGCGGAAAAAGAGGGGTGGAGCTATAGTAATAGGGGATTCTATTATAAGGGGAATAGATAGGCGTTTCTGTGGCCGCAAACGAGACTCCAGGATGGTGTGTTGCCTCCCTGGTGCAAGGGTCAAGGATGTCTCAGAGCGGCTGCAGAACATCTTGGAAGGGGAGGGTGAACAGCCAGTTGTCATGGTGCATATAGGTACCAATGATATAGGTAAAAACCGGGATGAGGTCCTAAAAGCTGAATATAGGGAGTTAGGAGGTAAATTAAAAAATAGGACCTCAAAGGTAGTAATCTCAGGATTGCTACCAGTGCCACGTGCTAGTCAGAGTAGAAATAGAAGGATATTTCAGATGAATACGTGGCTAGAGGAATGGTGCAACGGGGAGGGATTCAAGTTCCTGGGACATTGGAACCGGTTCTGGGGGAGGAGGGACCAGTTCAAACCGGACGGTTTGCACCTGGGCAGGGCTGGAGCCGATGTCCTAGGGGGAGTGTTTGCTAGTGCTCTGGGGGAGGGTTTAAACTAAAATGGCAGGGGGCTGGGAACCTGAGCAGGGAGACAGAGGAAAGGGAAACAAGGATAAAAGCAAATGATAGGAAGGAGGAAAACAAAAGTGGCAGTCAGAGAAATCAACGGTTTAAATCAAATGTGGCCACAGTAAATAATCATTCTAATAGGTCTACGAGCGTTAAAAAAACAAGCCTGAAGGCTTTGTGTCTTAATGCGAGTAGCATTCGTAATAAGGTGGATGAATTGGCTGCGCAAATAGAGGTAAACAAATATGATTTGGTTGGGATTACGGAAACGTGGCTCAAGGATGGCCAAGGCTGGGAACTCAACATCCAGGGGTATTCAATATTCAGGAAAGATAGGTAAAAAGGAAAGGGAGGTGGGGTAGCATTACTGGTTAAAGAAGGGATTAACACAATTGTAATGAAGGATATTAGCTCTGATGATGTGGAATCTGTATGGGTAGAATTGAGAAATACCAAGGGGCAGAAAACGTTAGTGGGAGTGGTATATAGACCTCCAAACAGTAAGGCAGAGGTTGGGGATGGCATTAAAAGGGAAATTAAAGAAGCGTGCAATAAGGGCACTGCAGTCATCATGGGTGACTTTAATCTACATATAGATTGGGCTAACCAAATTAGTAACAATACAGTGGAGGAGGAATTCCTGGAGTGTTTACGGGATGGTTTCCTGGACCAATATGTCGAGGAACCAACCAGAGATCAGGCCATCTTAGACTGGGTATTATGTAACGAGAAAGGATTAATTAGCAATCTTGTTGTACGAGGCCCCTTGGGTCGGAGCGATCATAATATGATCGAATTCTTCATTAAGATAGAGAATGAAGTAGTTGACTCAGAGACTAGGGTCCTAAATTTAAATAAAGGAAACTACGATGGTCTGAGGAGCGAGTTGGGTAGGATTGATTGGGAAATGTCACTCAAAGGGTTGACGGTGGATAGGCAATGGCAAACATTCAAAGACCGCATGGATGAACTACAGAATTTGTTCATCCCAGTTTGGCATAAAAATAAAACAAAAAAGCTGACTCAGCCGTGGCTAACAAGGGAAATTACGGATAGCATAAGATCCAAGGAGAGGACATATAAATTGGCCAGAAAAAGCAATAATCCTGAGGATTGGGAGCAGTTTAGGATTCAACAAAGGAGGACAAAGGGATTAATTAAGAAGGGGAAAATAGAATACGAGAGTAAGCTTGCAGGGAACATAAAAACTGACTGTAAAAGCTTTTATAGATATGTGAAGAGAAAAAGATTGGTGAAGTCAAGCGTAGGTCCCTTGCAGTCAGAATCAGGGGAATTTATAATGGGGAACAAAGAAATGGCAGACCAACTAAATACATATTTTGGTTCTGTCTTCACAAAGGAGGACACAAATAACCTCCCAGAGATGCCGGGGAACATAGGGTCTGATGAAAGGGTGGAACTGAAAGAAATCAGTATTTGTAGGGAAACGGTGTTAGGGAAATTGATGGGACTGAAGGCCGATAAATCCCCAGGGCCTGATAATCTACATCCTAGGGTACGGAAGGAAGTGGCCCTAGAAATAGTAGATGCATTGCTGATCATATTCCAACATTCAATGGAATCTGGAACAGTACCCATGGATTGGAGGGTAGCTAATGTTACCCCACTATTCAAAAAAGGTGGTAGAGAGAAAACGGGGAATTACAGACCGGTAAGCCTGACATCGGTAGTGGGCAAAATGCTAGAGTCCATTATAAAAGATGTAATAGCAAATGCTAGAGTCCATTATAAAAGATGTAATAGCAGAGCACTTGGAAAATAGTGACAGGATCAGACAAAATCAACATGGATTCACAAAGGGTAAATCGT
Source organism: Somniosus microcephalus (assembly GCF_052327205.1). NCBI lineage: Eukaryota > Metazoa > Chordata > Chondrichthyes > Squaliformes > Somniosidae > Somniosus > Somniosus microcephalus. Next base: position 158,637,675 of record NC_140988.1, read on the forward strand.
GCTTGACTAATCTACTGGAATTTTTTGAGGATGTAACTGGTAAAATAGATAAGGGAGAAACAGTGGATGTGGTGTATCTGGACTTTCAGAAGGCCTTCGATAAGGTCCCGCATAAGAGATTAGCATGTAAAGTTAAGGCACATGGGATTGGGGGCAAGGTATTGACTTGGATAAAGAACTGGTTGGCAGACAGAAAGCAAAGAGTTGAAATAAACGGGTCTTTTTCCGAATGGCAGGCAGTGACTAGTGGGGTACCGCAGGGATCGGTCCTTGGACCCCAGCTATTCACAATAAATATAAATGATCTGGACAAGGGAACTAGATGTAATATCTCCAAATTTGCAGATGGCACAAAGCTGGGTGGGCATGTGTGCTGTGAGGAGGATGTCGAGAAACTCCAGGATGATTTGGACATGGGTGATTGGGCAGAAACATGACAAATGCACTATAATGTGGATAAATGTGAGGTTATCCACTTTGGTGGCAGAAACAGGAAGGCTGATTATTTTTTGAATGGCAATAGATTGGGAGAAGGGGAAGTGCAAAGAGACCTGGGTGTTCTTGTGCACCAGTCGCTGAAGGTAAGCATGCAGGTGCAGCAGGCGGTTAAGAAGGTAAATGGTATGTTGGCCTTCGTAGCAAGAGGGTTCGAGTACAGGAACAAGGATGTCTTGCTGCAGTTGTACAGGGCCTTGGTGAGACCGCACCTTGAGTATTGTGTGCAGTTTTGGTTGCCTTATCTGAGGAAGGACGTTCTTGCCATGGAAGGAGTGCAGCGAAGATTCACCAGGCTGATACCTGGGATGGCAGGAATGACGTATGAGGAGAGATTGTGTCGATTGGGCTTATACTCACTGGAGTTTAGAAGATTGAGAGGGGATCTCATCGAAACCTATAAAATTCTGTCAGGCCTAGACAGACTAGATGCAGAAAGGATATTTCCGATGGCCGGGGAGTCCAGAACCAGGGGTCATAGTCTAAGGATAAGGGGTAAGCCATTTGGGACTGAAATGAGGAGGAATTTCTTCACCCAGAGAGTGGTGAACCTGTGGAATTCTCTGCCACAGAGGGCGGTGGAGGCCAGTTCATTAAATATATTCAAGAAGCAGTTGGATATATTTCTTAAGGCTAAAGGGATCAAGGGATATGGGGAGAAGGCAGGGACAGGGTACTGAATTTGGATGATCAGCCATGATCTCATTGAATGGCGGAGCAGGCTCGAAGGGCAGAATGGCCTACTCCTGCTCCTATCTTCTATGTTTCTATGACAGGGTACTGAGTTTGGATGATCAGCCATGATCTCATTGAGTGGTGGAGCAGGCTCGAGGGGCAGAATGGCCTACTCCTGCTCCTATCTTCTATGTTTCTATTGATCTCACTGCTGTTTATGGGACTTTGCTGTGCATAAATTGGCTGCTGCATTTCCCTATATTACATCAGTGACTACATTTCAAAATATTTTAGTGGCAGTGAAGTGCTTTGGAACATCTCGTGAAAAGCGCTATATAAATACAAGTTCTTTCCTTAGTCACATGTGGGAGTATGGCATCTTCATTATTTTATATTATTACGCAGATAAGCTACACTGATTAAATTAAGCAAATCTAATCATAACTGATGGTCTGTATGTTCATGTATGAAATAAAGCAGCTTAACGATTCATATCTAGCTTCATATCACCAAGTTTTCTTTGATCATCCTTCAAAAAGAAACATACATGCAAAAGACACAGGTATCCAGTTCAGATCACAAGGAGGTAGTGTTAAACCCCTGGGTTTTGCTGTCGTATAGTTCAATATTGGGCAGTATCGGCACACCCCTAGATGTATGGCACTCAGATAGCTCAGACACTGGATTAACCAGCACCACTCTACCAGAGAGAATATCTGAGGCAAGGCCCTAACCTTGTAATACTAGCATTCAAAGAATCACCAAGTCACTGCAACATAAAATCATTGTTATGTGGTTTATCACATGAATGTCATGTCTTGTCTTTAAAAGCTTGTTCTTTTCGGTGTCAATGGGTGTCTTTTCATCAAAGGCTCCTGTTGCTGTGTTGGCTTTAGTTCTGTCTCAGGTTGCTGTGCTTAGTTGTGGCTGTAGTTTCTGGTCTATGAACTGCCTGATTAGCTCCACTTGTATTACGAGGTGTGTAAACAGATTACATAGAAACATAGAAGATAGGAGCAGGAGTTGGCCATTCGGCCCTTCGAGCCTGCTCCGCCATTCAACGAGATCATGGCTGATCATCCAAACCTTAGCACCCGGTCCCTACACCAACAGCCACCCACCCAAGCCCTATCCCCGTAACCCCACATATTTAATCCCCCCTAACACTAAGGGCCAATTTTTTTTTTTTATCATGGCCAATCAACCTAACCCGCACATCTTTGGACTGTGGGAGGAAACCGGAGCACCCGGAGGAAACCCACGCAAACACGGGGAGAATGAACCCGGGTCCCTGGCGCTGTGAGGCAACAGTGCTAACCACTATGCCACCGTGTAGCTCAGGTGTAGCTACAATTAATAGTTTTACTGTTTTCCACAGGTGTCCCTAGTTCTTCTTAAAGATTGTCCATAGATTGTTATGTGGCATGAGAGTAGAATTGACTAAAGTGGACTGGGAAAACAGATTAAAGTGTAAGACAGTACAAGAGCAGTGGTCTACATTCAAGGAGATATTTCACATCTTTCAAGATAAATATATTCCACTGAGGAAAAAGGGGAGTAAAAGAAAAGACAGCCATCCGTGGCTTAGTAAAGTAATAAAGGATAGTATTCGACTGAAAACAAGGGCATATAAAGTAGCCAAATCTAGTGGGAGGATAGAAGATTGGGAAGCATTTAAAAGCCAGCAAACAATAACTAAAAGATTAATTAAGAAAGGGAAGATAGATTATGAAAGTAAACTAGCAAAAAATATAAAAAGAGATAGCAAGAGTTTCTACAGCTATATAAAAAGAAAAAGGGTGGCTAAAGTGAATGTTGGTCCCTTAGAGGATGGGACCGGGAAACTAGTGGTGGGGAGCATGGAGATGGCAAAGACGCTGAACAAATATTTTGTATCAGTCTTTACAGTAGAGGACACTAAAAATATCCCAACACTGGACAAACAGGGGGCAATGGGGGGTGGGGGGGGGAGGAGCTAAACACGATTAAAATCACTAAGGAGATGGTACTCAGTAAAATAATGGGACTTAAGGCGGATAAATCCCCCGGACCTGATGGCCTACATCCTAGGGTCTTGAGAGAAGTGGCGGTAGGGATTGTGGATGCACTGGTGATCATCTTCCAGAACTCCTTGGACTCAGGAAAGGTCCCGGCAGATTGGAAAACTGCTAATGTAACACCCTTATTTAAGAAGGGAAGTAGACAAAAAGCTGGAAACTATAGACCAGTTAGCCTAACATCTGTGGTTGGCAAAATGTTGGAGTCCATTATTAAGGAAACAGTAACAGGACATTTGGATAAACATAATTTAATAGGACAGAGTCAGCATGGTTTTACGAAGGGGAAGTCATGTTTGACAAATTTGCTCGAATTCTTTGAGGATGTAACATACAAGGTGGATAAAGGGGAACCAGTGGATGTAGTGTATTTGGACTTCCAAAAGGCATTTGACAAGGTTCCACACAAAAGATTACCGATCAAGATAAAAAATCACGGGATTGGGGGTAATATACTGGCATGGGTGGAAGATTGGCTATCTAACAGAAAACAAAGAGTTGGGATAAATGGTTCGTTCTCGGGCTGGCAATCAGTAACTAATGGTGTTCCACAGGGGTCAGTGCTGGGACCCCAACTCTTTACAATCTATATTAACGATTTGGAGGAAGGGACCGAGTGCAACATATCCAAGTTTGCCGACGATACAAAGATGGGAGGGAAAGCAGTGAGTGAGGAGGACATAAAAAACCTGCAAAAGGACATAGACAGGCTAAGTGAGTGGGCAGAAATTTGGCAGATGGAATATAATGTTGGAAAGTGTGAGGTTATGCACTTTGGCAGAAAAAATCAAAGAGCAAGTTATTATCTAAATGGAGAGAAACTGCAAAGTGCTACAGTACAAAGGGATCTGGGGGTCCTGGTGCATGAAACACAAAAAGTTAGTATGAAAATGCAGCAGGTGATCAGGAAGGCCAATGGAATCTTGGCTTTTATTGCAAGGGGGATGGAGTATAAAAACAGGGAAGTCTTGCTGCAGTTGTACAGGGTATTGGTGAGGCCACACCTGGAATACTGCGTGCAGTTTTGGTTTCCATATTTAAGAAAAGATATACTTGCTCTCGAGGCGGTTCAGAGAAGGTTCACTCGGTTGATTCCAGAGATGAGGGGGTTGACGTATGAGGAAAGGTTGAGTAGGTTGGGACTCTACTCATTGGAGTTCAGAAGAATGAGAGGCGATCTTATCGAAACATATAAGATTGTGAGGGGGCTTGATCGGGTGGATGCGGTGAGGATGTTTCCACTGATGGGTGAGACTAGAACTAGGGGGCATAATCTTAGAATAAGGGGCTGCCCTTTCAAAACTGAGATGAGGAGAAACTTCTTCACTCAGAGGGTAGTAAATCTATGGAATTTGCTACCCCAGAGAGCTGTGGAAGCTGCAACATTAAATAAATTTAAAATGGAGATAGACATTTTCCTAGCAGATAAGGGAATTAGGGGTTACGGGGATTAGGGGTTACGGGGAGAGGGCAGGGAAGTGGACGTGAGTCTAGATTCAGATCAGCCATGATCCTATTGAATGGCGGAGCAGGCCCGAGGGGCCGTATGGCCTACTCCTGCTCCTATTTCTTATGTTCTTATGTAGGATCCGATATCCACTTGTCGTTGCTGGTACCAAAGAATTTGATACGCTTAGAGAAGGAAAATTTGTCAGAATTTAGCCAACAGGAAAAGGAAAATGGTTGCTAGCAAAACTGCAACAGCAAGTGGATATCGGATCCTACCACATAACAATCTATGAAGCTAGATATGAATCATTAAGCTGCTTTATTTCATACATGAACATACAGATCATCAGTTATGACCAGTTTCAATTAATTTAAACAGTTTAACTTATCTCTGCATAATAATATAAAATAATGAAGGAGCCATAATTCCCCTCCCCTCTCACCCCAGTGAGGGTGTGGAAATGTACCTTTTAAAGCTGAATATAGTTACATGTGCCCCTTTTTGACAAACAAAATGGAGTCCCGGTCCTCCCAGAAGCCTCTGCAGAAATGTCCTCTATTCCTTCCTTAAACATGTTAACCTTGACTAAACACTGTACACCATTGCTTATCTGCGTTGTAAACAAAGACCATTTACGTGAGTAAAGGGAACCTTACGCAAGCCACCTGGCCAGAGGCTTGGCCACCAGATAACAGAAGAAACATACTGTATGAAATATCTACGTTCCAAACAATACTGATAGTCTTAATAGTCTAGAATAAACAACTACCCGTTGTATTATCAATAGTCTTTCGCTACGCCAGACTTTAGAAATATGTAGAAACTTAGTTAAGGATTGAAAAACTCTTTGTCCCTTTGTCTGACTTGAAACACATGCTGAAACCATAACCTGTTTACTTTACTGTATAATATGTTGTTAATCTGTAATTCTGGAGAGAGTCTCTGCTTAGCCTTTGACTCAGCGGGACGCTCTCCTTGCGGCAAGTAAAAGTTTATTAAAAGAACATCTACCGGAGCTGATCGTTTCAGAGTCTCACTGAGAGTCGAGATCTCGACAGAGGGCCATACTGGAGTGTTTTCAAGAACCCAGACCTGGATGTGTACGCAGGCCACGTTACTGGATACATTAACAGACTGGTGGATGAATGCATTCCTACCAAGACTGTCCGTTTATTTCCTAATTGGAAACCATGGATGAACTAAGACATCCGCAACAAACTAAGAGAACGGCGTACCGCTTTCAAATCAGGGGACACCGAACTCTACAAGAAGGCCAAGTATGACCTCAGAAAGGCTATCAAAACAGCAAAAAGAGACTATAAGAACAAACTAGAGTCTCAGTATGGCAGGGGCTCCGACGTCAGACGCATGTGGCAGGGACTAAGGGCCATCACCAACTACAAGGGGAGCTCAGCGGGAGTCACCAACACCGATCCCTCCCTACCAGACAAACTGAATACTTTTTATGTTCGCTTTGAGAGGGAGAACACTGAGCCGGCCATTAAAACCCCCAGCCACCCAGAGGATTACACATTACAGCTGACTGAATCCGAGGTCCGGAGAACCTTCAGGAGGGTAAAAGCACGGAAGGCAGCCGGCCCAGACGGGGTTTCACCCCGTGTCTTCAAGACCTGCACAGACCAGCTGGCTCCTGTGTTCATGGACATTTTTAACATCTCATTGCAGCAGTCTGTTGTACCAGTGTGCTTCAAGGAGACAACCATTGTGCCGTTACCTAAGAAGACCAAGGTAACAGGCCTCAATGACTATCGTCCTGTGGCTAACATCTATAGCCATGAAGTGCCTGGAAAAGCTGGTCATGACACACATAAGCAGCATCATATCCGATTCCTTGGACCCGTTCCAGTTCGCATATAGGGCGAGCAGGTCTGTAGACGATGCCATCTCCCTAACACTACACACCGCCCTGGAACACCTAGACAGGAGGGACACTTACGTCAGACTGTTGTTCATTGACTACAGCTCTGCATTTAATACTATTATTCCCTCCAAGCTGGTCCTGAAACTGAGGGACCTAGGCCTGGGCACCCCCATCTGCAATTGGATTCTGGATTTCCTGACTGGTAGGCCTCAAGTGGTGAAAATAGGGAACAACACCTCATCCACTCTGGTCCTCAACACCGGAGCGCCACAAGGCTGCTGCCTCAGTCCTTGGCTGTACTCTCTGTTTACACATGACTGTACAGCCATACACAGCAACAACCAGATTATCAAGTTTGCCGACGACACCACAGTAATTGGCCTGATAAGCAACGATGACGAGACGGAGTACAGAGATGAGATAGTCCAGCTGATGAGATGGTGCAATGACAACAACCTTGCCCTGAACGTTGGCAAGACTAAGGAGCTCATTGTGGACTTCAGAAGCCACCGAGGGAACCATCGCCCCATCAGCATAGACGGGACACCAGTGGAAGTCATCAGTTGCTTCCGATTCCTGGGACTGCAGATCTCTGATGACCTGGCCTGGAACCATAATACTGAGGCTATGCTGAAGAAGGCACACCAGTGCCTCTGCCCTCTACGCTGCCTGAGGAAATGCGGCATAAGCACACAGTGGCTTGTGAACTTTTACCGCGGCACCATAGTGTCCTGACGAGTGGTGTCAATGTGTGGTATGGTAACACCACTGCACAGAACAAGAAAGCCATCCAGAGAGTTGTGAATACGGCAGAAAAGATCATCGGGTGTGCACTTCCATCCATCAAGGAGATCTTCCAGACCAGGTGCCAGAACAAGGCCCGCTCTATCATCCAGGACCCCAATCACCCTGGGCACAAACTGTTCTCCCTCCTGCGGTCCGGACGTCGGTACCGCAGCATCTGAACCAGGACCAGCAGGTTTAAGAACAATTTCTATCCACAGGCAGTGCGCCTACTGAACTGCTAACCACACTGCCCCACATATTATAGTTATATGTTTATGTAAATATATATATTATATACTTATATATATTACCATATATATTTATCATATTACATTACTATTATTTCCAGTGGTAATGGAGGCTTTTTTGCACTATTCATCATATCCTGCAACTTGGACTGTTATTGCTATACTTTCTGCTTATTTGCTTATTGTTTTTATTTATACTTGTTTTTACTTTTATATTTATATGCTTGTATTGTGGGAGTGGGGAGTAAGCATTCCATTGTACTAGTTACATATGGCAATAAAATGATCTTGAATCTTGAATCTACTCTTATGTGCAGTCAGGGCCCTCCCCATCCGTCTCGGCCCGCTGTCAGGCCCCCTGCTCCCCCCACTTCGGCTCGGTCAGGGAGCCCTCCCCGGCCCACAGTCAGGCTCCCTTCCGCGCCCCCCCCCCGTGTGTCAGGGAGGGACCACCCCCTCAGCCCAGTCAGGGAGGTTCTCCAGCCCCAGTCGAGGTCCTCCCTCTCCCCCCCAGTCAGGGCCCTCCTCTTTCTGCGCCCCCCCCTCACCAAAAGTCAGGGCCCACTCCCCAGCTGTGGCTCAGTGGGTCGCACACTCAACCGAGTCAGAAGGTTGTGGGTTCGAGTCCCACTCCAAGGGGACTTGAGCACAAAAATCTAGGCTGACACTCTAGTGCAGTGCTGAGGAAGTGCTGCACTGTCGGAGGCGCTGTCTTTTGGATGAGACGTTAAACCGAGGCCCTGTCTGCTCTCTCAGGTGGGCGTAAAAGATCCTATGGCACTATTTCTAAGAAGAGCAGGGAAGTAATCCCCGGTGTCTTGGCCAAGATTTACCCATCAACCAACAGAACAGAAACGGATTATCTGGTCATTATCACGTTGCTGTTTATGGGAGCTTTCTGTGCGCTAATTGGCTGCTATATTTCCTACATTACAACAGTGACTACACTCCAAAAAGTACTTGGCTGTAAAGCGCTTTAAGACGTCCGGTGATAATGAAAGGCGCTATATAAATGCATGTCTTTCTCCCTGCCCCGCCATCTCGGCGGCAAAGTTCCACCGGTGAACCTTCCATTGTTTGGACTGGTGCCGAGTCTGCGCAGTGCCTGCGCTCCCCGGCCTCGAGCCCTGTGATCCGCAGTCGCTGGTCCCCCGAGAATTGCTGGGCCTTGGGCCTGGAGCCCGCCAGACAGTCGGCGCCCAGCACAGCGACACAAAGAGCGAGGACGGCCGGCGGCGCGGAGACTCGCGCGATTGGGCGGCGGACGGTCACGTGGTGGCTATAAGAGGCCGCCGGCCGGGTTCCCGGATTTTTCCCCTTCTCTCCGACCGCCATTTTGTAGCGTGAATCGAGCAGCAGCAGCAACAGCGGCGGCGGCGCCAGCTCGGTCCCAGCAGCGTGCGAGAGCCGACAGAGAGCAGAGCGCCCGTGTCTCGGTCACCGCCTTCCTCCTCTTCCCCCACCCTGCCCGCGGGACCCGCAGGCGAGCACCGCCAAAAGGAATCGATCCCACCATGGACCCACAGTATAGTTATAACCCGCCGTCTGCCGGCCTCATGGACCAGACCATGGCGGTGTCCGAGGAGTTCCCCGAAGGAGCCAAAATAAACGCTAGCAAAAACGAGGAGGACGAAGGGTGAGCGAGTCCTTGCGGCCTGGAGCCTGTCTTCCCACCCACCATCGACACAAAGACCCGTTAACTCCCGGGCGGGCGGGCACCCCCTGTTGAGCCTGGGGAGGGAGGGAGCGGCCCTCCGCCCGGTGCCGGACTCCCCGCCCGCGTGCTCCGAATACCGGGCGCGGGCCGGCCGCAAGCCCCGCCTCTTGATTTCCTTGAATTTACTTTTTATGTGTGTGCGAAGAGCACTGACCCGACCCGGATTGGCGCTCTCTGGTTGTTCCGGGTTTCCGTTCTGGGTTTTTGTTTTGTTTGTTTGGCTTCATACGTGGCGCAATGACTCGGCGCCATGCTGTGTGTGACCTAGTTTCGGTATCCCTCCCTCCCTCCTCTCTTCCCCCGCTTCTACACGTTGGTCTGCTTTCGGTTGGGTTTTTTTTGCGGTGGAAGAAGAATGCGAATGTGGCCTCGCTGCTTCACCACTGACCTCGCCAGGCTTTTCTTTAATCGCTTCCCCGAGATCTTGAACATCGATGCACCGCGTTGAAACGATTTTTCAAGATGGTTACAAAATAAAGCTACGTCCTCGTATCTTTATACTTATTTTGGAAAAATATTTGGCGGGGAAACCCGACAGACGTATTGTATTTTGTAATAAAATATTAACACATTAGTAATATATAACATTCAAAAATTAAAACACACCCCCAGAAAGAAACATGGGAACGAGTAACTTATCCACAAGGCACGATAACCTGTTAAGATAACTTGTTTAACTTTTACTATGGCTTTTTGTTTAATTAGAAATATCGCATTCAAATAAAAGGATTGCCACAGTCACTATATATACATATTATTATTGTTCACAGAAAAATGTTCATTGGGGGTCTTAGCTGGGATACAAGCAAGAAGGATTTGACAGATTACTTATCCAGGTTCGGTGAAGTAGTGGACTGTACGATAAAGATGGACGCGGTGACGGGGCGGTCAAGAGGATTTGGTTTTGTACTATTCAGAGAACCTGCAAGCGTGGACAGGGTAAATCAAAATTCTAATACGGTTACAAATCACATCAAAATGTGTGTGTGTGTGTCTGGATAAAAGTTGTATTGGGAAATGTTTGGAATAGCATGTTACAAATGGGGATCAACTCTTTGAAAATCTGAATATCCAGTTGTGACATTTATAAACACAAACCTTACTGAGCTGCAAAATTTGGTTTCCCTCTTTTGGTTGCAATGTTTAGTGAAATTGGTAGGTTTTCAAGTATTTACGATGTCCTAGTTTGGATGTGCTACTGGTCTGGTACTTGATTCATGCTCTTCTGTAAGTAACGTCAATTGTGTTGACCCATCAAGTGTTGGGAGGGGTGTCTCATTTGCCTCCTTTGTTTGGTTTGTTGGTGGGGGGGGCGGAGGGGGATATCCGTTCCATGTGCAACTTTACAAATTGCAATCACTTTATTGGGGAATCAGTTTTTAGTGGCTATGCAAGAGTTAGCTTGCAGAAAGAAAGCTGTCTGGATATTCACTTGGAGAATGCTACTTCAAATGAGAGTTAGAATGCAGTGATTTATACCTAAATTCTTTCCATGTTGTGCATATATAGCTTGTGAGAATTTTGTTCAAAACTCAATCCATTTTTGAAGATATTTGTTGTCAGCAGGGACTGATACCAAGAAGCGTGCAGTTTGTGTTCTTGTGGCACTGACCTCTGCTTTTCACCCCAGGTCATGACTAATTGGCAGGAAGCTAGGTGAGTAAAGAGTAGATGTGATCATTTTAAGTACACAAATGTGCTTTTTGTTATTGATCCCCGCTGGGAAAAATATATTGGATTGAGGTAGGAGCTTCTCCTGTGCACCTGAATCTGACCTCTGCTACAAAAGTTTGAATATCTTCATAGCTTATGGTACCAGAAATTTATTTGAACAGTGCGACTATTTTGGTTCCTACTTAATATGATTGGGGTACAATTTTAAATAACTATGAATTTACCAGAAAGTATAATTTGGTCAAAAGTTAACAAAATATTAAATTTCAAAAGGAGCCTTGATATTGTAGAAATGCTCTTGGAGCTGGGAGAGTAACACAGCCAGTATTTCTGCTAGTGTTGCTATAGATGAGTGAGCACTGAACTCAAAACTGGGACTTAAGCAGATGGAAGAACTTCAAAGGTCAAGAGTTCATTTTCCCCATCTACTTGTCACTTTTTTGTTATCACAACTACTAGCAAACAATCCCTGACAGTTTTTAAATAAGGTTCAGTCAGTTGTTCTGATATTGATTGAATAAGTATGTATAGCTTCTGAAAATTGTAGTTTTAGTACAGAAACTGTTCTTAAACTCTTATAGGTCTTGGAACTGAAGGAACACAAGCTGGATGGGAGGCTCATTGACCCTAAAAGAGCAAAGGCAATAAAAGGCAAGGAGCCAGCTAAAAAAGTTTTTGTTGGTGGCCTAAGTCCTGATGTACCGGAAGAAATGGTTAAGGACTACTTTGGAGCATATGGAGAGGCAAGTTGTAACTCATAATCTCAGTGGCAGAAAGATTTTGATGTAAACAGCCACCATTTGTACTAAATATAGCTAGCTTCTATTTTTAGGCCTGTTAAAAACCTGCACTGTAATTTAGAGGGACATTACTTTGCTGATGTTCACAGGCATATTGTGCTCTGTGCATACAATAAATAAAAACTTATGAACGTTCCATTATGTGTATTAAAATACATTGGGGAAATGTTAACCAGGTTTTTCCATTGTAAATGTTGAAGCTTTACTCAAAATTTTGTGACACAAAGTAAGGGTAATGTGGAGAAGAAATACATACAAAGTGTGAAACTCACAAGGTACCCAATTTTATTGTGGGGTTGGGAGGAAATGTTCCCTTGTGAAGTTGCTTAAAGTTTTGTTGATTCAACTATTTTTAAGCACTAAATTACCACTTTATGGTGTTATGGTGCTTATAATTTGAATTGTTTAATTCAATTTTTGTATTAGAAAAAAACAGCTTAAAATTTTTGGGAATATATTGTAGTTTCTTTTAAGTAGTGAACTGAACAGGACTGTGCACAAAGACTTGAAATCTACCTGAATGGTTCCCTTGTAGATTGAAGGTATTGAACTTCCTATTGACAACAAGACGAATGAACGGAGAGGATTCTGCTTCATCACATTTAAGGAGGAAGAACCAGTAAAAAGGCTGTTAGAAAACAAGTATCATAACATAGGATCTAGCAAGGTATGTCCAGTAAAGTTTTTAATACAATTCAAGGGTAGCGCATTTGGGAGTAGAACTTTTTTTTTTCCCCCAACTACGGTAACGTGCATTTATATAGCACCTTTAACGTGGAGAAAGTCCCAAATGCTTCACAAAGGAATCATCTGAGAGAGAAATACACGCTGAGCCATAGGAAGAGATGTTAGGAGGGTTGACCAAAAGCTTGATGATTTTAGGGAGGGTGTTAAGGGGGGGTTGAAGAAAGTGGCAAGGCAGAGGGCTTTAGAGAGGATATTCCAGAGAATGTGGTGGTGTTGGCTGAATGCACAGCTGCCAATGGTGGGGTGAAGGGAAGGGGATGTGCACAAGAGGCTAGAGTCAGAAACGGACATTTTGCCGCGAGTGCTGGAGGAGGTTACAGAAATGGGGAAGTTGGGTTGTTGGAAGGATTTGAGCACAAGGATTTAAGAATGTTAAATTTGTAATGGGGGGTGGGGAGGAATCTATTGTGTCTAGGACACTTTTTATTCACTTATGGGATCTGGGCATCGCTGGTAAGGCCAGCACTTATTGCCCATCCCAGTTGCCCTTGAGAAGGTGGTGGTGAGACGCCGCCTTGAACCGCTGCAGTCCGTGTGGTGAAGGTACTCCCACAGTGCTGTTAGGGAGGGAGTTCCAGGATTTTGACCCAGCGACGACGAAGGATCGGCGATCTACTTTTAAGTCAGGATGGTGTGTGACTTGGAGGTGGTGGTGTTCCCAATCGCTTGCTGCCCTTGTCCTTCTAGGTGGATGAGGTTGCGGGTTTGGGCGGTGCTGCCGAAGAAGCAGTTGCTGCTGTGCATCTTGTAGATGGTACACACTGCAACCACGGTGCGCCGGTGGTGGAGGGAGTGAATGTTTAAGGTTGTGGATGGGGTGCCAATCAAACGGGCTGCTTTGGCCTGGATGGTGTCGAGCTTCTTGAGTGGTATTGGCGCTGCACTCATCCAGGCAAGTGGAGAGTATTCCATCACACTTGTGCCTTTTAGATGGTTGAAAGGATTTGGGGAGTCAGGAGGTGAGATACTCACCGCAGGATACCTAGCCTCTGACCAGCTCTTGTTGACCTAGTATTTATGTGGCTGGTCCAGTTAAGTTTCTGGTCAGTGGTGACCCCCAGGATGTTGATGGTGGGGGATTAGGCGATGGTAATGTCATTGAATGTCAGGGGGCGGTGGTTAGACATTTGCTTGTTGGAGATAGTCATTGCCTGGCACTTCAGTGGTGTGAACGTTATCTGCCATTTATCAGCCCAAGCCTGAATGTCATCCAGGTCTTGTTGCATGCAGGCATGGACTGCTTCATTATCTGAGGAGTTGTGAATGGCGCTGAACACTGCGATCATCCCCACTTCTGACCTTGTAGGTCATTGATGAAAATGGTTGGGCCTAGGACACTGCCCTGAGGAACTTCTGCAGCGATGTCCTGGAGCTGTGATAATTGACCTTCAACCACCACAACCATCTTCCTTTGTGCTAGGTATGACTCCAGCCAGTGGAGTGTTTTCCCCCCGATTCCCATTGACTTCAGTTTTACTAGGGCTCTTTGATGCCACACTCGGTCAAATGCTGCCTTGATGTCGAGGGCAGCCACCCTCCCCTCTGGAATTCAGCTCCTTTTATCCATGTTTGGACCAAGGCTGTAATGAGGTCGGGAGCCGAGTGGTCTTGGTGGAACCCAAACTGTATGTAAGAAGGCCAACGAGAGGAATCCCTGTTGGATCTAGTAATAGGAAATGAACCAGAGAAGATAAGGGAAGTAAGAGATGGGGAGCATCTAGGCAGTTGCACTCAACATAATACAGTTTAAGATCAAGATTGAGAAGGACATAAGTAAGGCAAAGACCAAAGTAATAAACTGGAAAAAGCTTTTTTTAGATGAGAATGGAACATGGGAAATAAACTAGAAAATAATTTTGACAGATAGAATAGCAGTAGGAAATATTTAAAATGGTTATCAAGAGAGTTCAGGAGAAATATATTCTGCTCAAAAACAAGAACAAACTAACCAATAATATGATACCATGGATGAATAAAGAGATGAGGGCAAAATTGAAGCTGAAAACAAGGGCATACACTAAATACATAGAAAACAAAGGCGGTGACAAAAGTGAATACAAAGAGGTTAGGAAAGAAGTAAAAAAAAAAACAATTAGGAAGGCAAAGAGGAACTATGAAATTAAACTATGAATGGATATAAAAACAAATGTGTTCTACAGACAAACAAAAGAAAAATAAGGATAGGGATACTAATGGATGCACAAGATAAACTTGCAGGTAATGACAGAAATATTGAATAATTACTTTCCCTCTATTCACCAGGGAAACTAACCAGGTGGAAATGACATTAAAGAGATCAAAAAAGACATGGTCATTTAAGATGGAATGGGGTGTGATGTGCTATCAATTACTCATAAAAGACTGAGAGTTAGAAGAGTAACTAAAGGCTTTTATTAACAACAGAATGGAGGTCTGCCTCGAGTGGTCGACCGGTCCAGGATACAAAGGGCTGGGGAGCAGTCACCTTTATACTAGGACCTGTGGGAGGAGTCAGCCGAGGCATGTACACAGTGGAATACAAACAGGACAAACAGGAATACAAACAGTGGTTTACCACATTCACCCCTTGTTTAAAATTGAGTCCGGCAGGGTGAAGTGTATTAAAAGTTAGTGTATTGGAGTCTCTCCGGAGGTCTTGTCTGCCGCTGTGATCGGCGTGGCGACGGCAGGGGTAGTGAAGCTTCCGGCGTCGAGTCCAGCGTAGGCTGTGGCACAGGCGTGTCGTCCTCGTAGATGTCGAGCGGGTCGCGGGGCCCAGGCCTGCCGTCTGCTGGGGCTGGATATCGGATCGTGGGGTGGGGGGGGGTGGTAGTGGGTTACTGCGGCCCCCGAGGGTGCAAGGTCTCTTATGGAGACTGTGTCCTCCCGCCCGTCCGGGTATGCGATGTAAGCATACTGGGGGTTGGCGTGGAGGAGGTCGAACCTCTCGACCAGGGGGTCCGTTTTATGGGTCCTCACGTGTCTTCTCAGTAGGACCGGCCCTGGGGACGTCAGCCATGGCGGTAGCGATGTCCCCGATGTGGACTTCCTTGGGAAGACAAACATTTTCTCATGAGGGGTGGCGTTAGTGGCAGTGCAGAGCAGTGACCGAATAGAGTGGAGCGCATCGGGGAGCACATCCTGCCAGCGGGAGGTTGGAAGGCCCCTAGACTTTAAGGCTAGCAGGACGGCCTTCCAAACTGTCGCATTTTCTCTTTCCACCTGTCCGTTCCCCCGGGGGTTGTAATTGGTGGTCCTGCTTGTGGCAATACCCCTAGTTAGCAGGTACTGACGGAGTTCGTCGCTCATAAACGATGAGCCCCGGTCGCTATGGATATAGCTGGGGAAGCCGAACAGGGTGAAGAGGTTGTTCAGACATTTAATGACCGTGGCACTGGTCATGTCCGGGCAGGGGAAGGCGAACGGGAAACGGGAGTACTCATCAATAATATTGAGGAAGTACACATTGCGGCCGGAGGAGGGGAGAGGCCCTTTAAAATCAACGCTCAGGCGCTCGAAGGGGCGAGTGGCTTTTATCAGGTGGGCCCTGTCTGGTCTATAAAAGTGCGGTTTGCACTCAGCGCAGACTTGGCAGTTCCTGGTCATGATCCTGACCTCCTCAATAGAGTAAGGCAGGTTGCGGGCCTTGATGAGGTGGAAGAACCTGGTGACCCCCGGGTGGCAGAGGTCATTGTGGAGGGCCTGTAGTCTATCGATCTGCGCGCTGGCGCAGGTGCCACGCGATAGCGCATCCGGGGGTTCATTTAGCTTCCCGGGCCGGTACAAGATCTCGTAGTTGTAGGTGGAAAGTTCGATTCTCCACCTCAAGATCTTGTCATTTTTGATTTTGCCCCTCTGCTTGTTGTTAAACATAAAAGCAACTGAACGCTGGTCAGTGAGCAGGGTAAATCGTTTTCCGGCCAGGTAGTGCCTCCAATGACGCACAGCCTCCACAATCGCCTGGGCCTCCTTCTCAACAGCGGAGTGTCTGGTCTCCGGGCCTTGGAGGGTTCGTGAAAAGAAGGCCACGGGTCTCCCCGCCTGATTGAGGGTAGCGGCCAGGGCAAAGTCGGACGCGTCGCTTCGCACCTGGAAGGGGATGGATTCGTCCACTGCGTGCATGGTGGCTTTGGCAATGTCCTCCTTGATACGGTGGAAGGCTAAGCGGGCCTCTGCCATCAAGGGAAAAGAGGTGGACTTGATCAGCGGACGGGCCTTGTCCGCATAGTAGGGGACCCACTGGGCGTAATAGGACAAAAACCCTAGGCACCTCTTCAGGGCCTTGAGGCAGTGGGGCAGTGGAAGTTCCATAAGGGGACGCATCCGGTCGGGGTCGGGGCCGATGACTCCGTGTTCCACAACACAGCCAAGGATGGCGAGGCGGTTTGTGCGGAATATGCACTTCTCCTTGTTATATGTCAGGTTTAGGAGTTGGGCGGTGCGGAGGAATTTTTCGAGGTTTGCGTCATGGTCCTGCAAGTCACGGCCGCAGATGGTCACATTGTCCAGATATGGGAAAGTGGCCTGCAACGCATTTTGATCTACCATCCGGTCCATCTCCCTTTGGAAGACGGAGACCCCGTTGGTGACGCCAAAGGGAACCCTAAGGAAGTGATAGAGGCGGCCGTTTGCCTCAAAGGCAGTGTACTGGCGGTCCTCAGGGCGGATGGGGAGCTGGTGGTACGCTGATTTCAGGTCAATGGTCGAGAAGACGCAGTACTGCGCGATCTGGTTGACCATATCAGCTATACGGGGGAGTGGGTAGGCGTCCAGCAGGGTGTAGCGATTTATTGTCTGGCTGTAGTCGATGACCAGGCGCTGCTTCTCGCCGGTCTTAACGACCACAACCTGGGCTCGCCAGGGGCTGGTGCTGCCCTCAATAATCCCTTCTTTCAGGAGCCGCTCCACTTCGGTTTTAATGAAAACCCTGTCCCCGGCACTGTATCGCCTGCTCTTTGTGGCGATGGGCTTAAGTCGGGGGTGAGGTTAGCAAACAGTGGTGGGGGGGTGACTCTGAGTGTGGAGAGGTTGCACCTGGTGCGCGGCGGGCAATTTGGAAGCTGCTGGCTGCGGACTGTGAGTGGGGGTAGGGGTCCACCGTACGCCATCGTAACACTTAAGGTGGCACTGAAAATCTAACCCCAGCAGGACGGCAGCGCAGAGGTCAGGCAGGACCAGAAGTTTAAAATGATCGTACACGGTCCCGTCTACTACGAGTGTCACCACGCGGTAGCCGCCGATGTCCGCCGACTGGGACTCGGAGGCCATAGAAATCCGCTGTTGCGCAGGCAGGACTGGGAGAGAGCAACGCCGCACCGTGTCGGGGTGGATGAAGCTCTCCGTGCTCCCAGAGTCAAAAAGGCAGATTGTATCGTGACCATTTACCTTAATGTCCATTGTGGAACTGGCCAGTTGGTGCGGTCTCGCTTGGTCCAGTGTAACGGATGCCAGCGTAGGGGTCGGTGTGTCGCTGCGGGTATCAGATGAGGCGGTGTCGGGGGCCTGCTGCGTCCCGGCTGTCATCCAAGGTGGCGGCGTCCATGATCCCCATGTGGCTGGAGGCGTCCAAAATGGCTGCTGTACCGGTGATTCGCACATGGCCGGGGAGGTCCAAGATGGCGGCCCGCATGGCCCACACGCGGCGCTGCTGGGGTTCGGGGTGGCTTTGGCCCTGCAGACGCTAGCGTAGTGTCCCTTCTTCCCGCAGCCTGAGCAGATCGCGTTTTTCGCCGGGCAGCGCGCTCTGGGGTGTTTTGCCTGGCCACAGAAGTAGCATTTCTGGCCTTGGGGCACTGCTGTCTGGCCTTGGGACACTGCTGCGGTAGTTGGGCCGTTGTTGGGGTGTGGCTGGGGTGGCACGGCGCTATGAGGCGGTCCTACCGTGTCCCAGGCTGTCATTCCCCGCGGCGTCCACGGTGCAGAGGAGTAGGCATCCATGCCCTGGTAGGCTGCATCCAACGATAGTGCGAGTTCAGAGGCCTTGTTGAGGTCGAGGTTACTCTGCTCCAACAGTCGCTGTCGGGTGTAATTGGATCTGTGGCCCGCTACAAAAGCGTCCCGGATAAGTTCCTCTGTGTACACGGCGGCCTTTACATCCTTACAACCACAGGCCCGGCCAAGCACAGACAGTGCCTGAAGGTATTCCACGGTCGATTCCCCAGGTTGTTGTTTACGACTCCCCAGAAGGTGCCTGGCGTACACTTCGTTCACTGGGCACGTGTACTGGTCCTTGAGGAGCTTGATAGCGTCCGCGTACGAGGTCGCGTCTTGGATGACCGAGTACACTCGGTGGTTCACTTTGGAGGTCAGGACATCCAGCTTGTCCTCGTCCGATTTGATTGCTTCGGAGGCGGTCAGGAATTTTTCGAAACACTTAAGCCAGTGAGTAAACTTGGTGGATGAGTCCGCCTCCCGATGATCTAAGTCCAGGCATGCTGGTGTGAGGATCTTCTCCATTATAAAAATGTTGTTAATAAAATTGATGCGCTATCAATTACTCATAAAAGACTGAGAGTTAGAAGAGTAACTAAAGGCTTTTATTAACAACAGAATGGAGGTCTGCCTCGAGTGGTCGACCGGTCCAGGATACAAAGGGCTGGGGAGCAGTCACCTTTATACTAGGACCTGTGGGAGGAGTCAGCCGAGGCATGTCCAGGCATGTACACAGTGCAGGACAAACAGGAATACAAACAGTGGTTTACCACAGGGTGATAATTGAATAATTAACCAAACTTGGAGAGGATAAAACCCTGGGTCTGGGTGGATTGCATCATTAAAAGAAGCGAGGGAAGAGATAGCAGAGGCACTATTACATGTATATAACACTACTCTCTTTTCTAATGAATTTTTAGAGGACTGGTGGACAGCTAATGTTATTTCTATATTTAAACGGGGAGATAGAACCAGTTCAGGAAACAAGAGACCAGTTAGCTTAATATCCATGGTAGGAAAAATAATCTTTACTCTTGAGATGTAATAGAATAACCTCTAGAAACTGAAAATATAATAAAGAATTGTCACCTGATTTCAAAAGGGATGGGCATGCTTGACCAACCTTATTGAATTCTTTGAAGAAGTAATAGTAAGAGTAGACGAGGGTAATGTAGATGTAATATATTTGGATTTTCAAAGGCCCTTCAATAAGGCACTGCATAGTAGACTCATGACTAAGGTCAGCGGATGTGGAATCGGGACAAGTAGCAAAATGCATAACAAGCTGGGTAGGGGTTACGGGTAGCTTCTTAGACTGGCAAAGGTGGAAAGTGGTGTTTCACAGGGATCGGTGCTGGGACCAATGTTCGCATTTACATAAACAATTTGGACTTGGAAATCAGAAGTACAATTTCTAAATTTGCCAATGCCAAATTGGGAGGTATAGTCAATACCAAGGAAGACGGTGACAAATTACAAGATACTAAACTTGCAGCATGGGTGTGTAATTGGCAAATTAATTTCAATATAGGTACGTGTGAGGTGGTGCATTTTGGTAGGAGGAATGAGGAAACCATCTACTCCTTAGAAAATAAGAGTCTAAATGGGGTAGAGGAGCAAAGGGTTCTGGGGTACAGATACACAAATCACTAAAAATAGCAACACAGGTTAATAAGGCCATAACAATAGTAAGCAAAGCACTCGGATTCATTTCTAGAAGGATCGAATTGAAGAACTGCAAAGTTATGTTAAACTTGTGTAGGACCTTGGTTAGACCACATTTGGCATACTGTGCACAGTTCTGGTGTCCATATATTAAAAAGGATATCGAGGCACTGGAGAAGGTGCAAAAAGATTTACAAGGATGATACCAGAACTAAAGTTATACCTATTGGGAAAGACTGAACGGGTTGGGGTTCTTTGTTCTGGAAAAGAGAAGATCAAGGGGTAACCTGATAGAGGTCTTTAAGATTATGAAAGGGTTTGATAGGGTAGACTTGGAGAAAATGTTTCCACTTGTGGGGGAGTCCAAAACTAGGCGTCATAAATAGTATAGGAGAAACTTCTTTACCCAGAGAGTGGTTAGAATGTGGGAGTTTCTACCACGTGGCATAGTTGAGGCGAATAGCATAAATGCATTTAAGGGAAAGCTAGATTGGTGAAGTCAAGCGTAGGTCCCTTACAGTCAGAATATGGGGAATTTATAATGGGGAAACAAGGAAATGGCAGACCAACTAAACACATACTTGGTTCTGTCTTCACAAAGGAGGACACAAATAACCTCCCAGAGATGCCGGGGAACATAGGGTCTGAAGAAAGGGAGGAACTGAAAGAAATCAGTATTTGTAGGGAAATGGTGTTAGGAAAATTGATGGGACTGAAGGCCGATAAATCCCCAGGGCCTGATGGTCTACATCCCAGGGTACTTAAGGAAGTGGCCCTAGAGATAGTAGATGCATTGCTGGTCATCTTCCAGAACTCGATAGACTCTGGAACGGTACCCATGGATTGGAGGGTAGCTAATGTTACCCCACTATTCAAAAAAAGGTGGTAGAGAAAAAGCGGGGAATTATAGACCGGTAAGCCTCACATCGGTAGTGGGGAAAATGCTAGAGTCTATTATAAAAGATGTAATAGCAGAGCACTTGGAAAGCAGTGACCGGATCGGACAAAGTCAACATGGATTTACAAAAGGTAAATCATGCTTGACTAATCTACTGGAATTTTTTGAGGATGTAACTGGTAAAATAGATAAGGGAGAACCAGTGGATGTGGTGTATTTGGACTTTCAGAAGGCTTTCGATAAGGTCCCGCATAAGAGATTAGCGTGCAAAATTAAGGCACATGGGATTGGGGTCAAGGTATTGACTTGGATAGAGAACTGGTTGGCAGACAGAAAGCAAAGAGTTGGAATAAACGGGTCGTTTTCCGAGTGGCAGGCAGTGACTAGTGGGGTACCGCAAGGATCGGTCCTAGGACCCCAACTGTTCACAATATATATTAATGATCTGGACGAGGGAATTGGATGTAGTATCTCCAAATTTGCAGATGACACAAAGCTGGGTTGGAGGGTAAGCTGTGAGGAGGATGTCGTGAAACTCCAGTACGATTTGGACAGGTTGGGTGATTGGGCAGGAACATGGCAAATGCACTATAATGTGGATAAATGTGAGGTTATCCACTTTAGTGGCAAAAACAGGAAGGCAGATTATTATTTGAATGGCAATAGATTGGGAGAAGGGGAAGTGCAGAGAGACCTGGGTGTTACTGTGCACCAGTCGCTGAAGGTAAGCATGCAGGTGCAGCAGGCGGTTAAGAAGGCAAATGGTATGTTGGCCTTCGTAGCAAGAGGGTTCGAGTACAGGAACAAGGATGTCTTGCTACAATTGTACAGGGCCTTGGTGAGACCGCACCTTGAGTATTGTGTGCAGTTTTGGTCACCTTACCTGAGGAAGGACGTTCTTGCCATGGAGGGAGTGCAGCGAAGATTCACCAGGCTGATACCTGGGATGGCAGGAATGACGTATGAGGAGAGATTGTCAATTGGGCTTATACTCACTGGAGTTTAGAAGATTGAGAGGGGATCTCATCGAAACCTATAAAATTCCATCAGGTCTGGACAGACTAGATGCAGGAAGGATGTTTCGGATGGCTGGGGAGTCCAGAACCAGGGGTCATAGTCTAAGGATAAGGGGTAAGCCATTTAGGACTGAAATGAGGAGGAATTTCTTCACCCAGAGAGTGGTGAACCTGTGGAATTCTCTGCCACAGAGGGTGGTGGAGGCCAGTTCATTAAATATATTCAAGAAAGAGTTGGATATATTTCTTAAGGCTAAAGGGATCAAGGGGTATGGGGAGAAGGCAGGGACAGGGTACTGAATTTGGATGATCAGCCATGATCTCATTGAATGGCGGAGCAGGCTCGAAGGGCCGAATGGCCTACTCCTGCTCCTATCTTCTATGTTTCTATACACGGAGAAAGGATTACAAGGTTATGCTGATGGGGTTAGATGAAGAGGGGTGGGAGGAGGCTCGTATGGTGCATAAACACCGATACACACTAGCTGGCTGAATGGCCTGTTTCTGTGCTGTACATTCTATGTAATTTTAAATTTGAGGCTGGGGGTGCTGGCAGCCAATCTAGCAATGTAGATCAGTGAGGACATGGGTGAGTGGGGTGGTGTGAGATAGGATACAGGTGGCATAGTTTTGGATGAGCTGAAGTTTATGGAGATTGCACAGTTTGATGCATGTCTGGTTTTATACCATTCTTTGGTTAAATTCTCCTTTCAGGAACATTTCACTTAACGTTTTGCAGAGTGCTCCTTTTTAAAAAAAAAAAAAAAAACTTTGCAACGTTTGAGGGTTTTTCAAAAGTTTTTTCTCTCTTTTCCATACTGTTTACTATTTTATAAACCTCTAAGAATTGCCACTTTTTAAGGATGAAAGGCCCAAGATTCTCCACAGGCTAATGGCCCCTCTGGAAACCAGAAAAGCCCCAGACAAAAACAGTTCTTCTATTTTCAAATGGGGAGAACCGAGAAAGCAAGCTATAAGCTGAGCTGAGTGCAATATCTCCTGTGCCACTTGCAGCATCTTCAACTAGTTTGGCAAATACAAGACGAAACCCCTTAAACACTATTTGATAGTTAACACAGATTCCTGGGGAAGGACCGATCATGTCTGACGTATGCCAGCTCCTGGTATTTCTAATTGGAAATACACCCAAACACAAGAAAGATAGATGTGGAAGGCCATTCAGACCATTTTAGTTCATGCATCCAGAGAGACCCCACAGTCCTCCCATTGTAGCATTTCTTAAATAATTCCAATATTTTCGCCATCCCAGGTGTTGATCACTTTGTGTGAAGAGCAGCTTCCTTATAAATGTTTATTTTACTAGTTTGAGCAGCTTCCTTATAAATGTTTATTTTACTAGTTTGAACCGGTGTCCCATTTCCTACTCATGACTTAGTTTTAAGTAATTTTCTGGATTTACCTTTGCCACACTGATTACTATCTTGTATACCCCAAAGATTCCTCTTGGTTGTCTCTTGCGTTCCACCAGTCTTTCTGCATAGTGTAGACCTCTAGCACTGGGGATTAGCTTTGTGCCTCTTCACTGAACTGATTTCAGCATTTGAACATCTTCCTGTGTGTCGGTGACCAGAACAGTACTCGGTGTGGTCTGACCAGAACACTATATACAGTTTGATCATGGCTTCCTCGGACATGTTTTCTGCTGCTTTGGCTATATAGTCCTGCATTTTATTTGCTTTGTTGATGCTGTTCTGCAGTGGCTGGATACATTAAGTCTACTCTTGGGTCTATTTCAGTTTCACCCATAGCTATTTCAACACCATTCTTGGAATATGTATGTTTGCCATTTGTTCTTCCTATGTGCAGTACTTTACACTCGTCTGCATTAAATTGCACCTGCCACTTGTGTATTTTATCCAACTTGTTTTGTATTTTCTGAGCTGCTTCCTCAGATTCCACTGATCTTTCTAGTTTATCATCTGTGAAGTTAACTGGTTTGCACTGAGTTTCTGGATTTTGAGTTCATCTAAATTACAAACTGTAGGGTTTCCAGTGCTGATTCCTGGGACACCCCACTCAGAACTCTCCACTCCCTTTCCCTGTCATGACTCCTAACAAGTACCTGTTGTTTGCTACCCTTCAGTCACTTTCATATCTATTCTCAAAATTCACCTTGAATCCCCACTGCATTGAACTTGTGTGGAACATTTGGACGTCCAGGTTCACCATGTTGTGGGGCTTACCATCATGCACTTAGATTGTAATTTTCTCCAAAAAAAAAGTCTAAAGGAGTTTGGTCAGGCAGGATCTTCCCCATCTGAATCCATGTGGACTGCTGTTTACTGTGTTAATGTACCAATGCTCCAGATCAATTGTATTAGTTTACATGGTATTGAAGTAAAATACCCTTTTTCAAAATGGACATCACAGTTGCCTGTTCTAAATATGCTGGTCAAGTATCCGGTGACACCCTTATGTCTGTCAATGTCTTGCAAATCTCCGTAGTTTCTCTTGGGGGACCCTGGAATAAATACTACCTTTCCTAGCAGTTTTTGTTCTCTTAGCATGTCACTTCCTTCTCATTAATTCTACTTGGATTATTTCTATTTAGGGGAGGACATGTTGGTCGTCATACTTTGTGTATACTTGAATGAAATAATTGTATGTTGACCATCTTCTGTTTAGCCCTGTTTGCAAACATTTTCTCTTCGCGTGCTGCTGTCTTATTAGAGAACTGAGAGAATTTATGTTTTGTGTGCTAGTATGTTTTTCCCCCCCCAGGTTGTTTCTCCTCTGATCACCCATTTAACTTGTTTCTATATGTTCCTGTATTCATCCCAGTGAACTCCTTCTCCTTTGTCCCTGCAGGATTTCTGGAGATTTTTTCTTCCTGCTTAATTTACTTTTGATTTAATTTGTAAATTAATTTAGGGTCGCACTTGCTGATTCTAATTATTTCTTCTGCACGCTCAGCATTTTGACTTGAGTGGATGATAATCTGAGCACCATTAAAGTGTTGTTGAGCAATACCGTTAATCAATTTGCTTAAGCTGTTCTCTCAGTTCTGAAGGGCCTTTTTATACCTAGCTCCTGGTCCTCACTATTTTTGAATCCTGGGTCATGTCAGTCTTGGATCATCTGTGGTCACTATCCCTGTGACTTGCATTTCCTGTATGTTGTCTGGGTCACTTCACAATAACTGAATAAAGATCTACATTGCCTCTTGGCTTCCCTGACACTGGGTCATACATTACACAAATTGCAAACTACTTGGGTATTCCCAATTTATATTTGGTTGGTTGAAATTGTTCATTAAAATAATGTACCCTTCTAAATCTCCATCAAGCAAATTGTCATCCTCTTTCTGGTGATCTGTAGAATACACTAAGTGTTAATTTTGTCTTTTTTGTGTTAAATGTATTTAACCCGATTAGTTCATTATGTAATTTTCCACCTCCCACAGTATCACCTTCATTAATCTACTAGGTGTCCCTGACAGAGTTACACCACCTCCCTTTTTGTCCACTTCTATTTTCTGAACTCACTATACCCTATGTTACATTCATTATCAGCTACGTTTTTGACATTCCTACTACATCATAATTCACCACAGCCCCCAATTCTGGCATTTTATTCCTAATGCTGCAAGTGTTTCTGGCCCCACAGAGTACCTGTTCTCTCTCTGGTCCATGTATGTCTGAGTTTAGTGCTGATGTCCACACCAGATTGCCAGCAACTTTATTTCCATCCTGTTTTCTTGGTGATCTCCACTCCTTTTGCAAAACAAGTGTGCTAGCGAACATTATTTTGCATCCGTTATTTTTTGGGACCGTTCTTGCGTATGTGACTTCTAAGGCTTCTATATTTTTCCATGTTGTTTAGTCCAATGGACTACAACCACTAGGTCTCTTTCTGCTCTCTTCTAACCTTTCATAAGTACTGCTCCAGCTGCAGATGGACAACTTGCTATTCTATAGATATCGTCAGGATGACACGTACCACTTTCCTGAAGAGTTCTGACTAATCTGTGCTTTTCAAGCTGCATATTTATACCCGGTACATTCTCTTTTTAGTTATCTTCTGTGACCTTTGTTTCCATTGGCATTATTTGACTGTGCCTGGTTACTGTTTTTGTAATCTGAATATCTTCTCAAGATTTCTTGCCTTTCCTGCCACTTTTTCTGACCTTCATCTGTCCAATGTCCCATTTCCTTGGTTTCCCTTACTACTTGTCTTGGCAACCCTTTTACCTGGTTGTACTGGTTGTCTTTGGTTCCGATCTCTGATGACTCACTTCTGAGGTCTGATGCCAGCTTAGCCATTTCACTGATGACTCGTGGCTATGCTGATAATAAATTGGGCTCTTTTAAGGATCCATCCTGCTGACAGCCCTGTGTCCAGCTAACTTAGTGCAACTTTTGTGAGGTTTGCAATGCTGCCTGTATCTTGGAGCTTTCATGACATCTGGTTGTCTATCCTTTGGAGTGCTTTTCCTTTTGAAGAAATAGTCTCTGCAGTTTCACCCCTCTTTGCTATCTAGGCAGTGGAAGTCTTGTCCATATTTCGTTGGGTGTGTTTGCAATAAAAAACTTAGTTTAGAGAAATAATATGAATGTTCTTTACCAATTTTCTCCCTTCTCTTGAAGTCATTGACTGGGATCCATTCTTCATGTGCAAGTCTAGATGCTGTCTTTTTTCAAGCTTTTTGACTCTAGATGGCATCACGTCTGAGCCCAGTCCTTGATCAGTTTGGAATTCTTGCTGAGTTTCACCTCCTTAGCCCAGTGCGCTGAGGTGAATGTCGCACCTTGGCTAACTCAGCACAGACTGGGAATTTATTTGTAATCTGTAAATGTTTGTTTCCATTTGCTTAGTGAAGCCGTTGTGCTGCATGTTGTCATTTGCACCTTAGATCTTATTCTGACATCATAGGAAGTGGGTTTTTTCAGTCTTTCCATAGCTTAGGGGTTTCTAACCTGTGGCCTGGGTGCTGCATATAGCCCTGGAGCCTGCCAAACTCTACCCTAGAAGCCCAGCAAACTCAGTCATATTTGCATTTATAATTCTTGTTGGTTTGCCTTGGGTGCATTTTGTGGGCCTGGTGATTTGGAAAGGGCTGTTTTTAGCAGACTGTTGGTACCAGCAACTTGAGGTACATGCAAATGACTGGAAATATGGATTTAAACTTTAGACATGGCTTCTGCGCCTCCATGGTACTGATCTGTATGCTTGTGAAGACAATTAACACTTACTGGAGATCATTAGAAGCAGCAGTTATATCTTTTTACAAACTGCTTTGAGGCGAGATTGCCGAGCTATTTTTTTTATTCGTTCATGGGATGTGGGCATCGCTGGCAAGGCCAGCATTTATTGCATCCCTAGTCGCCCTTGAGAAGGTAGTGGTGAGCCGCTGCCTTGAACCGCAGCAGTCTGTGTGGTGAAGGTACTCCCACAAGGCTGTTAGAGAGGGTGTTCTGGGATTTTGCCCCAGCAATGATGAAGGAACGGCGATATACTTCCAAGTCAGGATGGTGTGTGACTTGGAGGGGAACTTGGAGCTGGTGGTGTTCCCATGTGCCTGCTGCCCTTGTCCTTCTAGGTGGAAGAGGTCACGGGTTTGGGAGGTGCTGCTGAAGAAGCCTTGGTGAGTTGCTGTAGTGCATCTTGTAGATGGTACACGCTGCAGCCACGGTATGCTGGTGTTGTAGGGAGTGAATGTTTAAGGTGGTGGATGGGGTGTCAATCAAGCGGGCTGCTTTGTCTTGGATGGTGTTGAGCTTCTTGAGTGTTGGAGCTGCACTCATCCAGACAAGTGGAGAGTATTCCGTCACACTTCTGACTTGTGCCTTTATAGATGGTCAAAAAGCTTTGGGGAGTCAGGAGGTAAGACACTCTGCAGAATACCCAGCCTCTGACCTGTTCTTGTTGCCACAGTATTTGTGGCTGGTCCAGTTAAGTTTCTGGTAAATGGTCACCCCCAGGCTATTGATGGTGGGGTATTCGGCGATGGTGATGCCATTGAATGTCATGGGGTGGTGGTTAGACGCTCGCTTGTTGTAGATAGTCATTTCCTGACGCTTGTGTGGCGCGAATGTTACCTGCCACTTATCAGCCCAAGCCTGAATGCCGTGCAGGTCTTGCTGCATGCGGGCATGGACTGCTTCATTATCTGAGGAGTTGTGAATGGCGCTGAACACTGCAGTCATCAGCGAACATCCCCATTTCTGACCTTATGATGGAGGGAAGGTCATTGATGAAGCAGCAGAAGATGGTTGGGCCTAGGACACTGCCCTGAGGAACTGTGATGATTGCTCTCCAACAACCACCTTCTTTGTGCTAGGTATGACGCCAGCCAGTGGAGAGTTTCCCCTCGATTCCCATTGACTTCAGTTTTACTAGGACTCCTTGATGCCACACTCGGTCAAATGCTGCCTTGGATGTCAAGGGCAGCCACTCTCACCTCCCCTCTGGAATTCAGCTCCTTTGTCCATGTTTGGACCAAGGCTATAATGCGGTCTGGAGCCGGTGGTCCTGGCAGAACTCAAACTGGGCATCGGTGAGCAGGTTTATGGTGATTTAAGTGCGGCTTGATAGCACTGTCTTCTACACCTTCCATCAGTTTGATGATGAGAGTAGACTGATGGGGCAGTAATTGGCTGGATTGGATTTGTCCTGCTTTTTGTGGACATACCTAGGCAGTTTTCCACATTGTCGGATAGATGCCAGTGTTATAGCTGTACTGGAACAGCTTGGCTAGTTCTGGAGCACAAGTCTTCACAATAGCCGGGATGCTGTTGGGGGCCCAAAGCCTTTGCTGCATCCAGTGCGCTCAACTGTTTCTTGATATCACGTGGAGTGAATCAAATTGGCTGAAGACTGGCTTCTGTGATGGTGGGGACCTCCCGAGGAGGCCGAGATGGATCATCAACTCGGCACTTCTGGCTGAAGATGGTTGCAAATGCGTCAGCCTTGTCTTTTGCACTCGGGTGTTGGGCTCCACCATCATTTGAGGATGGGGATATTCATGGCGCCTCCTCCTCCTCCCGTTAGTTGTTAATGGCCCTCCACTGTTCACGACTGGATGTGGCAGGACTGCAGAGCTTTGATCTGATCTGTTGATTGTGGGATCGCTTAGCTCTGTCTATAGCAGGCTGCTTCTGCTTTTTAGCATGCATGTAGTCCTGTGTTGCAGCTTCCCCAGGTTGGCACCTCATTTTCAGGTACGCCTGGTGAACCAGGGTTGGTACCCTGGCTTGATGGTAATGGTAGAGAGAGTTATGCCAGGCCATGAGGTTACAGATTGTGGTGGAATGCAATTCTGTTGCTGATGGCCCACAGCGCCTCATGGATGCCCAGTTTTGTTCAGAATTGATCCCATTTAGCACGGGTGGTAGTGCCACACAACATGATGGAGGGTGTCCTATGTGAAGACGGGACTTTGTCTCCACAATGACTGTGTGCGGTGGTCACTGCTACCAATACTGTCATGGACAGATGCATCTACGACAAGTAGATTGGTGAGGACGAGGTCAAGTAGGTGTTTCTCTCCCCACCTGTTGCAGGCTGAGACTAGAGACTATGTCCTTCAGGACTCGGCCAGCTTGGTCAGTAGTGGTGCTACCAAGCCACTTTTGGTGATGGACATTGAAGTCCCCACCCAGAGTACATTCTGTGCCCTTGCTACTCTCAGTGCTACTTCTAAGTGGTGTTCAACATGGAGGGGTACTGATTCATCAGCTGAGGGAGGGCGGTCGGTGGTAACCAGCAGGTGTCAGTGTTGTTTCCACAGTAAGGCCATTATTCTTCATGGCACGAACGCTCTGTTAAGGACAGATCTAGCAGCTCAAAACTGGACATCCATGAAGAGCTATGACCCAGCAGCAGCAGAGCTATATATCAGCACAACATGTAACTAGGGGAATTTAGATCTTGGCTGTCTGCCCTGGCTCAGTGGAGCACACTCACCTCTGACTTAAGAGTAGTGGGTTCAAGCCCACTCTAGACACCAGAGCACATAATCTAGACTGACACTTCCGTGTAATACTGAAAGTGTACTGCACTGTCGGAGGTGCTATGTTATGGATGAGATGTTAAACCGAGGCCCTGTCTATCCTTTGAGAAATTAATGGGACTGAAAGCCGATAAAGCCCCTGGATCTGATATCCTACATTCTAGGGTTTTGAAAGAGGTGGCTATAGAGATAGTGGATGCATTGGTTGTCATTTTCCAAAATTCCATAGATTCTGGAACGGTTCCTGTGGATTGGAAGGTAACAAATGTAACCCCACTATTTTAAGAAAGGAGGGAGGGGAAAAAATGGGGAACTACAGACCAGTTAGCCTGACATCAGTCGTAAGGAAAATGCTAGAATCTATTATTAAGGACGTGGTAACCAGGCGCTTCAAAAGTAATAATAGGATTGGGCAGAGTCCACACGGATTTATGAAAGGGAAGTAGTGTTTGACACATCTGTTAGTTTTTTGAGGTTGTAACTAGCAGAATAGATAAGGGGGTACCAGTGGATGTGGTGTATTTGGATTTTCAGAAGACACACGAGGTTATTAAACAAAATTAGGGCTCATGGGATTGGGGGTAATATACCAGCATGGATTGAGGATTGGTTAACGGACAGAAAAAAATAGAATAGGAATAAACGGGTCATTTTCGGGTTGGCAGGCTGTAACTAGTGGGGTACCGCAAGGATCCGTGCTTGGGTCTCAGCTATTCACAATCTATATCATTGATTTGGATGAGGGGACCAAATGTCCCCAGCAAAAGTTTGCTGATGATACAAAGTTGGGTGGGAATGTAAGTTGTGAGGAGGATTCAAGGAGATATAGATAGGCTAAGTGAGTGGGCAAGAATATGGCAAATGGAATATAATGTGGAGAAATGTGAAGTTATCCACTTTGGTATGAAAAATAGAAAAGCAGAGTATTTTTTAAAATGGTGAGAGATTGGGAAATGTTGGTGTCCAGAGGGACCTGGGTGTCCTTGTACACGAATCACTGAAAGTTAACATGCAGGTACAGCAAGCAATTAGGAAAGCAAATGGTAGGTTGGCCTTTATTACAAGAGGATTTGAATATAAGAGTAAAGACGTCTTACTGCAATTATATAGGGCCCTGGTGAGACCACACCTGGAGTATTGTGTACAGTTTTGGTCTCCTTACCTAAGGATATACTTGCCATAGAGGGAGTGCAACGAAGGTTCACCAGACTGGTTCCTGGAATGGGGGGATTGCCCTATGAGGAGAGATTGAGTAGACTAGGCCTATATTCTCTAGCGTTTAGAAGAATGAGAGGTGATTTCATTGAAACGCAATTCTTAAGGGGCTTGACCGGGTTAATGCTTGAAAAAATGTTTCCCCTGCCTGGGGAATCTAGAACACGGGGTCACAGTCTTCGAATAAGGGGTCAGCCATTTAGGACTGCGATGAGGAATTTCTTCGCTCAGAGGATGGTGAATCTTTGGAATTCACAACCCCAGAGGGCTGTGGAGGCTCAGTCGTTGCATATATTCGAGAGAGATCGATAGATTTTTAAAATATTATGGGAATTAAGGGATATGTGAATAGTGCAGGAAAATGGAGATGAGGTAAATGATCAGCCATGATCTTATTAAATGGTGGAGTGGGCTCAAAGGGCCAAATGGCCGCCTACTCCTATTTCTTGTGTTCTTTCAGCTGGCTTTACAGCCAAGCCTTATCCTCACCTTGTCCTCATGTGCAATATCGCTGAGGCTAATTGTGGTGACCCTGGTCCTGGCCAAGTTTTCATTAGCTAACTCTGTCTGTTTGCGTTAGCTGCTCGCTGATTAGAGGGTGAGATGGGTGATTGGCTGGATGGTACATTGAGTTAGACCCAGGACTTTTTGGCACTGGGCCTCAGGTTCCAATCAAACAAAGACTGCTGGGTTGAGACTCTACTTTCTCTGCTGACTAAAGGTCCTAACTGAAATCAGTTTGGATGAGTTTCAATATAAAGTTTCTCTTTCTGCTTCTCTCCACTTCCCCTGCCGCCAGAGTGGTTAGCAGTGGATAGTGGTTTCCTTTTAATATTCAGTTGTGACCAGTTAGGTTCACTATGTATATCAATGATTTGGATATAGGCCTAGAGGGTGTAGCGTTGCAATTTGCAGATGGTACCAAAATAGTAGGTAAATTCTTTAGAAGTCCAAAGGAAACCGTAATGGGATATTTAATAAAATGATGGAAATGGGCTTAAAAAGTGACGGGTGGAATTCAATGTCAGTAAGTGTAAGGTGATGCATTTTGGTTTTTAAAAAATAACAGCAGTATTATACTCTGTCATGGAAGAGCAGAAGGACATGGGATACAGGTATATTAAAGGCAACACCCCGGGTTGATGAGACTTTCTCTTTTTAAAGAGCCAATAGAATATAAAAAACCTATGCCTGAAGAGTACTGTGTACAGTATTGAGTTCCACCCTGCAGGAAAGATATTGCAGAATCACTAGGATGCTGCTTGGTATGAGGAAACACAAATATAAAGACTTGAAAAAGTGGGAGTCTTCATTAGAACAATACAGATTATGGGATATTATTAGAAGTATTTAAAATTATGAAAGGATGGGCTAGGTTAGATAGAAGCAGACTGTTTCCAGTAGCTGGGCTATAGATACAGGATTAAATGCAAGAAATTTAGAATGGACACAGGTGGCAGGTATACTATATAAAAAAAAAAAATACCATTTTTGTGTAGTTAATTCTGTTTGAAATCCTTACATGTGCTTCAAGTTATGTTTGTCTCTTGTATTGTCTACAGAGTAAAATATACTGTTTACGGTGACTATGTTTTAGCAACATTTACTTTATGAATTCTTTTAACCTAATACTTTTGCACTTTTAACAGTGTGAAATTAAAGTGGCACAACCCAAGGAAGTCTACAGGCAACAACAGCAACGAGGAGGCAGAGGTGGAGGTGGGTTTGGTGGAAGAGGTCGTGGTAGAGGGGGTAAGTTAATTTCCTGGCGAGTGGGTTTTGAACATGAAATGGTTTCTTTACTGGAACAGTAAAGAAATGCATGGCTAGGTAACTACCGGTTTATCCGGTTAACCTTTTCCCACTTGTTCGATGGGGGATTCAGTCTAGTTCTGACTGTTGGGTGGGAAAGAGTTAAAACACATCTTCTTGAGGAAGAATGGTATGGCATTACTTTGTTAAACAACATGGCTGCCAAGCAGTCTTGATCTAGATCCTTTTTAACAATATAAAGAATCTCTATCGGGTAATGTACACAGCACTTGGTTCACAAAGTTGTAGTTAGTGGAGGAGTATGCTAAAAGGTACACTAAACTTGTCTTGCAAGGCTTGTGTTTACAAGGAATGGGAGAAATAAAAGGCTATCACCTTGGGATTTCCATTTCCCCATCTTGTGTAAGAGTAGTAATGGAAAAGACTTGAATCACAAGTCAGCGAGTGATACTTATGGTAATTGTTACGCCCATTGGCTATTGACCTGACTTTCAGCGATGATCCTTGCAGGTTTTCTGTACATAACCCAAGGCTGTATCTCTGCTCTTTTTTTTCTTGTACCCTGGTTTAGGGTTTTTGGGTTAGTTGGGATGGGGAGTAGACTTAACAGTAGAATATAATTGTAGCTATCTTGAACCTGCTTATTAACTTAGTGGTTACTTTTACGTAACGGTACAATAAAATTACTTGAAGAAAAGTATTTGGTGTAACTCCTAGTGGGAACACTTTATCCTTTTAATAATGAAAGAAACATAAGCATTTTCCACAATTCCAAGATGCATTCATCTGTCAGATTATAACTGAAACACTTTATGGTCACTATACAAATTTCAAATACAGATTTGCTAAAAATGTTGCTGGAATTGAAATGGGTTCACTATTTCTCAAGTAGGTACCTAGATTTATGTAATGTATCCTCTACACTTTCCCTAAATCTAGGAGCTATGTAGTTCTATAAATATTTGTGAGGCTCTTGTTTTGTATTAAGGAATATGCCTTCATATTTAAACAGCTTGGCATTGACAAGTGGCACTCCTGTATGAGCAAGTTGCAGTGTAAACTGGATTTATTGTGTACACAAACAATGTGTTGGCATTGGATTCTCTTATGTAGTCTTTCTATTTCTTCATGTATGATACAGTAGAAGTCTCCTGCAGGTTTTCTGGGTTTTAGCATAGGATACAATGAGTAGTGTGCTGCAGGCTTTCTTTTTACTTATGGTTTTAGGTCTCGGGTTTCCTCTTGCAGACATTCTGGGTTATGGCATGCCTTCGAACAAACTCCAAAGTTGTTTGTATTACTATCTTTTCTTAGGACAAAATCAGAACTGGAACCAGGGATACAACAGCTACTGGAATCAAGGTTATAGTAGTTACAACAATGGCTATAGCAATCCAGGTTACAATGGATATGGAGGTTATGATTACTCTGGGTATAACTACAACAACTACGGATATGCTCCAGAATATGATACCTACAATAGTAAGTTACAGCATTTGGCTAATTGGCTGGTAATACACTTTTTGTGAAGTGGTAAGGTTTCAGAGACGTTGGTAAACTGCCGAAAGGCCTCAACAGGTGTATTTATTTGCTGAAAGTATTGTAACAAAGAAATCATATTTTAAAGAACAAAACTTTTATGGGAGGGGTGTTAAAGCTTTGTAGCCCCTCTGATGTCTCTTCTGTTTTCCTTGGTGCTGTTAGTTAAGCACCATTTTATCTTTGCTGTTTATTTAACTACATGAAGTCTGCATGTTATTTCTGATGACACCACATTGGTGTCCTTCAAGGTGCTTCATCTATAGATAGATTGAATTGGCCAGAAAACTTTTGGACCTAAACTTCTGTAAAGGATTAAGGTAGTGGAACCAGCTTGTTTTATGTTTGGAGGCTTTTTGTTATTACCAGTGATAAGGGGAGTGTTTAGCCAGCTTTTGTCCAGGTAACAGAGCGTTCCATCTTGGAGAGGAGGAAAAACTAACATTACTCATATCTCCTCGTAGCAAATGTGCCTCCTGATGGTCAATCAAGGAGCGGCATTGATGGTCGTGGAGAAGTCTGCGGCCTGGACTGCCTCACCCTCTCTGCTGAAGGAGGCTGTTTAGAGGCAAGTGGCCAGGTGGGTAAAATTATAGGGGTGAAAGAAGAGAATAGGATAAGCCGTAAATCAAAATGAGCTTTTACCCGTTTTCTGCAACCTGCAGAAAATCAAATTTTGGTACTGGAACTCTTATTTTGATCCAGGTATTACTAAGTTAGGCCAAAGATGTTTGTAATGATTAAATTTGTAAATGGGCCACTTTGTTGGTATGTTTTGTAATTTTGTGTATATGTAGATATACAAATTGCATGTTAAACTTGTAAAATCCAATCGCTTTGACAGGTCAGCAGAGCAGCTATGGAAAGGCATCTAGAGGTGCAGGCAGTCACCAGAATAACTACCAACCATACTAAAGAAAAATTGATATAGTTATTTCACTGCAGGTATGTAACACATCTTGTTGCAGCTAATGGAGGAAAAAAGCACTTAAATAATTTGCCAGTGTATGTTTTTAATAATGTAAAATGCCAGATTTTGTAATTTTAAATTTTGCTTTAAGCACTGAACATCAGGTAACCGTAGAGTTTTCACTTCAAGTGATTTGCAGCATTTTGTAACAGGAGGTGTTAAAGGTCTGAGGGATTAACACATTTTAACAAGTCTGTAAATTTAACAGGTAAAGTACTGCTAATGGGTGCAAATAAAGGACCCAGCAAGACGAAAGAAAAAGTTGCCTTCTAACTCTGACATTATACCTTGTTTGTACCCGCCAGCGGGAACTTCATTGCAGGACACGTGTCACCCTGACCACACGATTCTCTTGGGGCCGCGCATTGCGGACAGAACGTGAGGTGTGCTCGTGAAAATGCTGCCCTGTGGTATGGTCTCTTCCAACATCATGTATCAACGTTAAAGATAAACTGGAAAACTTCAGCCTTTGTCTTCAGTCATCTTTACATATATTTATATATATATATATATATAACATTGGATAAACATTTCTTACAGGCATTTGCATTTGTTTTTTTAATGTATAATGACTTCTTACTGCATAATTAATTCAGTATTCTTTATTTGGTAACATCTTGTATTTCAGTTATGGATCTTCAGTGTGGTAATTTTTTATTTAAAGTTAAATGTTAATGCTGTTTTTTTTCTTTGTAGCTCAGTAGTGAAAACTACAAATGATAACCAAACAACATCAAGCAAGCTGTAGTATATTTTGGTTTGACTGGGTTAAATGTGTCAGACTTGATAAAACCAAGTCTGATGTCACTAGATCTGCTGCAGTAAAATGCTTTCCAGTGCAGCACCTTGAAGTATTGGCCAGTGTGTGTTATAATCTTGTGTGAAACTTTGAACTTCTTTCCTGTTCTAAAACATTTGTACTCTCTCCTAGGTGGAGAAACGGAGGTATAAGCATCATTGTAGCAGAAGAGCATGTCAAGAGGAAATGTTAAATCTGAAAGCATCTTTGTTTCCCTTTTGGGACTTTTTTGTACCACATTAAATCTGAAATCAACATCTTTTGTGTCCCAAATGTATATAGCATCTAAACATTTTTTATGTTGTAGTTACTTTTGCTTTGTACAACTTGAGAAACGTATTCCTTTAACTTCTGTGTACTGTGATAGTATATAATAAAGTTGCTACTAACTGGTGTGATGCAACACTTGTTTGTTGGCGTACCCTGTTGTATGTGATGCATTGCATCTGTTGCTGAAATAAAATTGAGTATGAATGCTCAAATGTTAATCGTGGTTTTCTACATGCCCATGTATTTCTGATTTAGATGTTGAGGAAAAATAGCCTATTGGTTTACTGTACAATTTGGGGTGGAGAGGAGTGTCCTTGGTTATAGATACAGTAAACTATTGAAATTCAATTGCTCAGATCTTCATGTATTTAGGCTCATGGTAGTGAAAAATATCTTAACTATAATGTCCTTTAATCTATAATATGGGATTATGTACTCGTCATTTCTAGATTTTTCAAAAGGCCTTCGATAAGGTACCACATAATAGACTAATGAATAAGGTCAGAGAATGTGGAGTCTAGACAAGTAGCAGAATGGATAGCTAGCTATTCAGAGTAGCAGAAGGTGGGAAGCGGTATTCCACAAGGATCAGGGCTGGGACCAATACTGTTTCACAATTTATATTAATGATTTTGACTTTGGAATCAAAAGCAATTTCTAATTTGTGGGGGCAGGGGATAGTCAATACTGAGGAGGAGGACTGCAGCAAATTGCAGGAAGACATTAATAAACTTGCAGAATGAAAATATAATTGGCAAATGAATTTCAACACGAGTTATTACATTGTGGTAAGAAAAATAGGGAGGTCACATATTACTTGGAAAATAAGAATCTAAATGAGGTAGAAGAGCAAAGGGATCTGGAAGTACAAATCACAAAGTAGCAACACAAGTTAATAAGGCCATTTATGTAAAAAAAAGCAAACCAAGCACCAGGGTTTAGTTCTAGACAGATAGAATTGAAAAGTAGGGAAGTTATGCTAAACTTGGATTGAATCTTGGTTAGACCACACTTGGTGTACTGTGTACAATTCTGGTTGCCACATTATAAAAGATAGAGGCACTAGAGGGTGCAAAAAGATTTACAAGTATGATACCAGAAATGCAAGTTTATACCTATCGAGAGGATGAACAAGCTGGGTCTCTTGGAAAGAGAAGGCTGAGGGGTGACTTAATAGAGGTCTTTAAAATGATGAAAAGGTTTGATAGATTGTGGGGAAGAGCAAAACTAGAGGCCATCAATAAACGAATCACCAAGAATTCAAAAATGAGGAATTCAGAAGAAACTTTTTTATCCAGAGAATGGTGCGAATGTGGAACTCGCTACCACAGGGAGTGGTTGAAGTGAATAGGTATATTTAAGGGGAGGCTAGATAAGCATAGGAGGGAGAAGGGAATCGAGGGTTCTGCTGCTAGATGAGGAAAGCCGGGAGGAGGCTTGTGGAGCATAAATGCCAGCATAGACTAGCTGGGCTGAATGACTTGTTTGTGTTGTATATCCTATGTAATCAACATTATGCATCATCTAAAAATGCATACATTGAGCAATGTGCATGAGATCTGAAGGTTAGCTCATCAGGATTGGCTCTTGCCCTCTAGTATTGTTTTCCTCCCCCACCCTTCCGAAGTGAGTCTTCATTCCATTCATACAAATTTGAAGCCTTCGGTATGTTGGCTCTCCTGGGGTCAAGTTTGTGGCATATGATGCTCTTTTACCCTGCTGTGAATATATCCATGCGGAGAATGTCTTTGAAGGTTTTTTTTGGACTCCTTGCTTCTGTAGATGCCAAGTTCACATTCCACATCTGTTGAAATTTTAGCTTGGCCTCATTGGTGTTTAATAAGACAAACTATGCTATATATTCATAATCAAACTTTAAACCTTGAGGCAATTATAGTGGCTGTTACTAATGTCCAAGCATAGAATTGAATTCTGTGTTAATGCAACTTTAGGTGGATTTGAATTTTAACATGATGGTAAATCATTTGTTCGGGTGAATTCCAGACTCCGCTAAGACATTGTTGGAAGTGGATTGAATTAACTTTAAGTATGCTGCAAATTGCAAGTTCTAAGGTACCATACTGTGCTGATTTAAATTAGATGAGACTTCGGTCAGCTGCCAAAAGTCCACACATTGCAATTTAAAAAAAAGTAACTGATGGGTGCATACTGTTGCTGTGGAGATACTGCTAACTTTCCCATAGAAACATAGAAGATAGGAGTAGGACATTTGGCCCCTCGAGCCTCTTCTGCCATTTAATGAGATCATGGCTGATCATCCAAATTCAGTACCCTGTCCCTGCTTTGTCCCCATATCCCTTGATCCCTTTAGCCTTAAATATATCTAACTCCTTCTTGAATATATTTAATAAGTTAGCCTTAACTGCTTTCTGTGGTAGAGAATTCCACAGATTCACCACTCTGGGTGAAGAAATTCCCCCTCATCTCAGTCCTAAATAGCTTACCCCTTATCCTTAGACTATGACCCCTGGTTCTGGACTCCCCTGCCATCGGGAACATCCTGCATCTAGTCTGTCTAGTCCTGTTACAATTTTATAAGTTTCAATGAGATCCCCTCTCATTCTTTTAAACTCTAGCGAATATAAGCCCAATCGACTCAATCTCTCTTCATACGTCATTCCTGCCATCCCAGGTATCAATCTGGTGAATCTTCGCTGCACTCCCTCCGTGGCAAGAACATCCTTCCTCAGATAAGGCGACCAAAACTGCACACAATACTCAAGGTGTGGTCTCACCAAGGCCCTGTACAACTGCAGCAAGCCATCCTTGCTCCTGTACTCACATCCTCTCGCTATCAAAGCCAACATACCATTTGCCGCCTTAACCGCCTGCTGCACCTGCATGCTTACCTTCAGCAACTGGTGCACAAAGACACCCAGGTTTCATTGCACTTCCCCTTTTCCTAATCTATTGCCGTTCAGATAATTGCCCTCCTGTTTTTGCCACCAAAGTGGATAATCTTGCATTTATCCACATTATACTGCATCTGCCATGCATCTGCCCATCACCAACCTGTCCAAATCGTACTGGAGTTTCTCTGCATCCTCCTCACAACACACGCACCCACCCAGCTTTGTGTCATCTGCAAACTTGGAGATA
The DNA here is from genome assembly GCF_052327205.1 of Somniosus microcephalus. Lineage (NCBI taxonomy): Eukaryota > Metazoa > Chordata > Chondrichthyes > Squaliformes > Somniosidae > Somniosus > Somniosus microcephalus. The sequence goes on from NC_140988.1 coordinate 158,677,353, forward strand.
TTACATCTAGTTCCCTCGTCTAGATCATTAATATATATTGTGAATAGCTGGGGTCCGAGCACCGATCCCTGTGGTACCCCACTAGTCACTGCCTGCCACTTGGAAAGAAACCCGTTTGTTCCAACTCTTTGCTTCCTGCCTGCCAACCAGTTCTCTATCCAAGTCAGTACCTTGCCCCCAATCCCTTGTGCTTTAACTTTACATGCTAATCCCTTATGTGGGACCTTCTCAACAGCCTTCTGAAAGTCCAAATGCACCACATCCACTGGTTCTCCCTTATCTATTCTACCAGTTACATCCTCAAAAAATTCCAGTAGATTAGTCAAGCACGATTTACCTTTTGTAAATCCATGTTGAATTTGTCCGATCCTGTCACTGTTTTCCAAGTGCTCTGCTATTACATTTTTTATAATGGACTCTAGCATTTTCCCCACTACTGATGTCAGGCTTACCGGTCTATAATTCCCCGTTTTCTCTCTGCCACCTTTTTTGAATAGTGGGGTAACATTAGCTACCTTCCAATCCATGGGAACTGTTCCAGAGTCTATAGAATTTTGGAAGATGACCAGCAATGTATCTACTATTTCTAGGGCCACTTCCTTAAGTACCCTAGGATGTAGATTATCAGGCCCTGGGGGTTTATGGGCCTTCAATCCCATCAATTTCCCTAACACCATTTCCCTACAAATACTGATTTCATTCAGTTCCTCCCTCTCATTAGACCCTATGTTCCCCGACATCTCTGGGAGGTTATTTGTCCCCCTTTGTGAAGACAGAACCAAAATATGTATTTAATTGGTCAGCCATTTCTTTGTTCCCCATTATAAATTTCCCTGATTCTGACTGCAAGGGACCTATACTTGGCTTCACCAATCTTTTTCTCTTCACATATCTATAGAAGTTTTTACAGTCAGTTTTTATGTTCCCTGCAAGCATACTATCATACTCTATTTTCCCCCTCTTAATCCCTTTATCCTCCTTTGCTGAATCCTAAACTGCTCCCAATCCTTAGGTTTGCTGCTTTTTCTGGCCAATATATATGTCCTCTCCTTGGATCTTATGCTATCCCTAATTTCCTTTGTTAGCCACGGCTGAGTCACCTTTTTTGTTTTATTTTTATGCCAAGCAGGGATGAGCAAATTCTGTAGTTCATCCATGCGATCTTTAAATGTTTGCCATTGTCTATCCACCGTCAACCCTTTAAGTAACGTTCCCCAATCCATCCTACCCAACTTGTGCCTCATACCATCGTAGTTTCCTTTATTTAAATTCAGGACCATAGTCTCTGAGTCTAATACTTCACTCTCCATCTTAATGAAGAATTCTATCATATTATGATCGCTCCACCCCAAGGGGCCTCGCACAACAAGATTGCTAATTAATCCTTTCTCATTACATAATACCCAGTCTAAGATGGCCTGATCTCTAGTTGGTTCCTTGACATATTGGTCCTGGAAATCATCCCGTATACACTCCAGGAATTTCTCCTCCACAGTATTGTTACTAATTTGGTTGGCCCAATCTATATGTAGATTAAAGTCACCCATGATAACTGCTATGCCCTTATTGCACATGTCTCTAATTTCCCATTTAATGCCATCCCCAACCTTAGCATTAATGTTTGGGGGCCTGTATGCAACTCCCACTAACGTTTTCTGTCCCTTGGTATTTCTCAGCTCTACCCATACAGATTCCACATCATCAGAGCTAATATCCTTCCTTACTATTGTGTTAATCTCTTTAACCAGCAATGCTACCCTACCTCCTTTTTCTTTTTGCCTGTCTTTCCTGAATATTGAATAGCCCTGGATGTTGAGTTCCCAGCCTTGGTCACCCTGGAGCCATGTTTCTGTAATCCCAATCATATATCCATTTACATCTATTTGTGCAGCTAATTCATCCACCTTATTACGAATGCTCCTCGCATTAAGACACAAAGCCTTCAGGCTTGTTTTTTTAACACTCTTAGACCTTTTAGAATTATTATTTACTGTGGCTATGTTTGATTTAAACCCTTGATTTCTCTGACTGCCACTTTTGCTTTTCTCCTTCCTGTCTTTTGCTTCTAGCCTTGTTTCCCTTTCCTCTGCCTCCATGCACAGGTTCCCAACCCCCTGCCATTTTAGTTCAAACCCTCCCTGACAGCACTAGCAAACACTCCCCCAAGGACATCAGTCCCGGTCCTACCCAGGTGCAAACCGTCCAATTTGTACTGGTCCCACCTCCCCCAGAACCGGTTCCAATGTCCCAGGAATTTGAATCCCTCCCCCTTGCACCATTCCTCTAGCCACGTATTCATCTGAAATATCCTTATATTTCTACTCTGACTAGCACGTGGCACTGGTAGCAATCCTGAGATTACTACCTTTGAGGTCCTATTTTTTAATTTACCTCCTAATTCCCTATATTCAGCTGTTAGGACCTCATCCCGGCTTTTACCTATATCGTTGGTACCTATATGCACCACGACAACTGCCTGTTCACCCTCCCGCCCCCCCCCCCCCCACCAGAATACCCTGTAGCAGCTCCGAGACATCCTTGACCCTTGCACCAGGAAGGCAACATACCATCCTGGAGTCTCGTTTGCAGCCGCAGAAACACCTATCTATTCCCCATACAATAGAATCGCCTATTACTATACCTCTCCCACTCTTTTTCCTCCCGTCCTGTTGCAGCAGAACCACCCACGGTGCCAGGAAGTTGGCTGCTGCTGCCTTCCCCCGATAAGCCATCTCCCTCAACAATATCCAAAGCCGTATATCTGTTTGAGAGGGGGATGGCCACAGGGGACCCCTGCACTACCTGCCTGCGCCTACTACTCTGCCTGGCGGTCACCCATTCCCTGATGCGCTGTGGGCCATCAGCAGCAGCAGAATTGTATTTCACCACAATTTGTAACCTCATGGCCCAGCATATCCCTCACTCTACCATTACCATCAAGCCAGGGGACCAACACTGCTTCAATAAGGAGTGTAGAAGAGCATGCTATGTGCAGCACCAGGCATACCTAAAAATGCGGTGCCAACCTGGGGAAGCTGCAACACAGGACTACATGCATGCTTGCTGTACCTGCATGCTAGCTTTCTATGTTTCTTGCATGGGGACACCCAAATCTCTCTGAACACTGACATTTGAAAGGTCCTGGGAGCGAAATAGAAATTGTCCTCCAGAGCCGCATTGGCAGACCTGAAAATGAATGGGGTGAAGGCTATGCATGCCCCCACCCTCCCCCTGGCTGAGCCACCGCCGTGAAGTGCAGAGGAAATCACTTACCAGAGTTTGGCATATGATCACAAAGAACCTCCAGCGCTTTGAGAATTAAAATTTCATCTCTAGAGGCTGAAACGTCTGGTGTATGTGAAATAAAATAGCTTTAAAAAAAAACATTGTTCAGTAGATGCCAATGTTCATCTATGACACTGGCATCTACCCAACAATTTGAAAAATTGCTCAGGTATGTCCTAGCCACAAAAAGCAAGACAAATCTAACCCAGCCAATTACCAACCTACCAGCTTCCTCCCAATCAACAAAGTGCTGGAAAAAGTCATCAATGCCACCATCAAGCAACATTTAATCACCAATAACTTGCTTAGTTCAAGTTCCTGCAGAACCACTCAGCCCTTGATTTAGTCACAGCTTTGATCCAAACATGGATGCCAGAGTTGAATGCCAGAGGACAGTAGCTGCCCTTGGCATGGAGTCAGCATTCAATTAAGTATGCCACCAAGGAGTTCTATCAAAACTGAGGTCAATGGGAAAACCCTCAAGTGGCTGGAGTAATATTTAACACACAAGAAGATGGCCGTCGTTGTTGGAAACCAATTATTTCTGCTGCAGAACATTGATGCTAGTGTTCCCCGGGGAAGCATCCTTTGACCCAACCATCTTCAGCTGCTTAATCAATTATCTTCCCTCTGTCATACGGTAGGGTTGTTCACTGGCAATTCCTCTGAAAATGATGCAGTCCATGTCAATCTATAGCAGGACCTGGACAACATGAAGCTTGTGTTGATAATTAGAGCATGATATTCACACCACCTAAGTGCTAGGCAATGTCCATCTCTAAAAAGGCCTATCCATCATCCACCCTCACCTTTAAAGGCACCAGCAAAACAGAGTCCCCCACCATCACCATCTTGGGGATCAGAAGCTTAACTAGACTATTTACATTAACACACTGGCTACAAGAACATGGCTGAGGCTGCATATTCTAATCAGTGGTTCACCTCCTGATCCTTCAGTGCCATCTACAAGACTCAAGTCACGAGTGTGATAGAATACTTGCCGCTCACCTGGACAGGGGCAGCCATGACACTAAAGATGCCCAATGTGAATCCAGAACAAAGCAGTCTGCTTGATTGACACGCCTGCTGCTGAACTCATTATCCACCCCCTCTAACACCAGTGCAGTGTGATTACAAAATCTACTATCAACAAAATGCAGCAACTCACCAGATTTACCTTTGGTGTCCCGGGGAAGAGGTACAGTCATTCAATATATTCATTCCATCACACTCCTGACTTGTGCCTTGTAGATGGTGAAAAGGCTTTGGAGAGCCAGGAGATTAGTCATTCGCCACAGACTACCCAGCCTCTGGTCTGCTCTTGTAGCCACAGTATTTATGTGGTTGGTCCAGTTAAGTTTCTGGTCAATGGTAACCCCCCAAGATGTTGGTGGTGGGGGATTCGGCAATGGTGATCCCATTGAATGTCAATGGCAGGTGGTTAGGCTCTATCTTGTTGGAGATGGCCATTGCCTGGCTCTTGTGTGGTGCGAATGTTACTTGCCATTTATCAGCCCAAGCTAAATGTCGTCCAGGTCTTGCTGCAAGCGGGCACAGACTGCGTCATTACCTGAGGAGTTGCGAATGGAACTGAACACTGTGCAATCATCATCATCAGTGAACATCCCCAGTTCTGACCTTATGTTGGAGGGAAGGTCATTGATGAAGCAGCTGAAGACGGTTGGGCCTAGGACACTATCCTGAGGAACTCCTGCAGCGATGTCTTGCGGCTGAGATGATTGACCTCCAACAACCACAACCATCTTCCTTTGTGCTAGATACAACTCCAGCCAGTGGAGAGTTTTCCCCCTGATTCCCACTGACTTCAATTTTACAAGGGCTCATTGATGTCACACTTGGTCAAATGCTGCCTTGATGTCGAGGGTAGTCACTCTCACCTCACCTCTGGAATTCAGCTCTTTTGTCCATGTTTGGACCAAGGCTGTAATGAGGTCTGGAGCCGAGTGGTCCTGGCGGAACCCAAACTGAGCATCGGTGAGCAAGTTATTGGTGAGTAAGTGCTGCTTGATAGCACTGTCGATGACACATTCCATTACTTAGCTGATGATTGAGAGTAGACTGATGGGGTAGTAATTGGCCGAATTGGATTTGTCCTGTTTTTTGTGGACAGGACATACTTGGGCAGTTTTCCACATTGTCGGGTAGATGTCAGTGTTCTGGCTGTACTGAAACAACTTGGCTAGAGGTGCCGTTAGTTCTGGAGCATAAGCCTTCAGCATGACAGCCGGGATGTTGTTGGGGCCCATAGTCTTTACTATATTCAGTGTGCTCTGCCATTTCTTGATATCACGTGGAGTGAATCGAATTGGCTGAAGACTGGCTTCTGTGGTGGTGGGGACCTCAGGAGGAGGCAGATATGGATCATCCACTGGACCCTTCTGGCTGAAGATGGTTCTAAAAGCTTCAGCCTTGACTTTTGCACTCACGTGAGGATGGGGATATTCATGGAGCCTCCTCCTCCCGTTAGTTATTTAATTGCTCACCAGCATTCACAACTGGATGTGACAGGACTGCAGAGCTTTAATCTTATCCGTGATTGTGGAATCGCTTAGCTCTGTCTATAGCATGCTGCTTCTGCTGTTTAGCATGCATGTAGTCCTGAGTTGCAGCTTCCCCAGGTTGGCACTGTAATGATCAGTAACCTGTCATTCTAGAATGGTACACTAGGTGGAGCTGTATGTTGCTGTATGTTTAGCTGTATATATAAGAGTGGATTACCCACAATGCACTAGGCTACCCACAAGGCAGTAGTCAAGATGGATGCTGTAGAAGTCCACATGGCATGAATAAAGTGACTAGCTAGAAGTTAGCTGTTCATAATGAAAACGACTAGTTATTAATGAACATAACATGGTACCAGGATTGGTAAAATCTGCTGAATATTGTGAAACGTGACATGGAGACTTTGAAGCCACCAGAGGGTTTGAAACTCACGGGGAATATCGACTGCAATTGGCGGACTTTCAAACAACAATTCGAACTCTACATTGCTGCCATCGGATTCGGTACGAAGCCAGATGCAAGGAAAATAGCGTTGCTGCTCACGGTTGCAGGCCCGCAGGCAATAGAGGTATTTAATACGTTTGTATTTGATCCAGAGCAGGACAGAAAAAAATTGGATGATGTGCTCCCAAAAAGAACGAAACCTATGAGAGGTACATGTTCTGTTCATGGACACAGCAGCAAAATGAGACTTTTGATAGCTTTGTGACCGATCTGAAACTGAAAGCACAGACATGTAATTTCTCTGATCTGAAATCATCCATGATTCGTGACCAGATTGTGTTTGGTATTCATGATAAAAAGGTCAGGGAACGTCTGTTGAGAGAAACCGAGCTAACATTGGAAAATGCTGTGAAAATATGCCAAGCCAGTGAGCTAGCTCAAAAGCATGCGAAGACTTTCAGTGAAATTAATAATGATGCGATTGTAGTAAGTGATAGTGCTGCTGTCGGTGCTGTGTCCTACAAGGGGAAGAAATGTGCGCAGAACAGGAATGAAAAGCAATCGGAGGAAGGAATTTTTAATTGTAAACGCTGTGGTTACAAACACCAGTCACGACAATGCCCAACGTTTGGAAAAATGTGCACAAAATGCCATGGAAAGAATCACTTTGCCAAACAATGCTTTTCAAAAGTAAAAACAAAGAAAGGGCAACAAGCCCAAGCCAATGTGATTGAGGACACTGATTTAAGTGAGACATTTTATGTAGGAATGGTGTCATGTGAAAATATCAAAAAGGATACAGAAAATGTGCAGCCCTCGGGAATGGACAATGCTGAACATAAAGTTAATGCAGTAAAAGAGGACAAATGGATGATCCCACTGCAGGTACATGGAGCATTAGTTACATTGAAACTAGACACTGGGGCAAAAGCAAACTTAATCAGTATGTGTGCCATTAAAAATATGAAAGAAAAGCCCAAAAAACAGAAAAAGTCAGTACTACTGAAGAACTATAATGGACAGAAAATAGATAGCTTAGGTGTATGCAGACTTAAAGTGACAGTCAAAGACAAAGTGCATCATCTCATGTTTTCTGTTGTGGCTGAAGGACTTGATTCACTACTAGGTGACAAAGCTTGTGAGGACTTAGAACTGGTCAAGAGAGTCTACCGTATAAACTGTGCCATAAGCAGACCAGATGACTCGGTGGATTCTGTAGTGAGTAATTTCCAGGATGTGTTCAAAGGATTTGGAGTTCTACCATTCACTTACAAGATCCAGCTAAAGGAGGATGCTCAGCCAGTGGTACATGCTCCACGGAGAGTTCCAGCACCCCTGCGTGACCGGCTCAAGAAAGAACTGGACAGAATGACCACACTAGGAGTCATCAGGAAAGTCAAAGAGCCAACAGACTGGGTTAACTCCATAGTATGTGTAAAGAAAAAGAAAAATGATCTAAGAATATGCATGGATCCAAAGGACTTAAATGCAAACATAAAACGTGAACACTACCAGATTCCCAAGCGAGAAGAAATCACCAGTGAAATGTCAGGTGCCAGATACTTCACAAAGCTCGATGCCTCACAAGGATTTTGGCAACTAAAACTGGATGAAGAGAGCACCAAATACCGTACCTTCAACACACCATTTGGCAGGTATTGTTTCCTCAGAATGCCTTTTGGGATAATATCTGCATCTGAAATCTTTCATAGAGAGCGATGGAACACATAATTGAAGGTCTGGAAGGTGTTCAGGTCTATGTTGATGACATCATCATCTGGGGCTCCACACTGAAAGAACACAATGAGAGACTGACTAAAGTGCTACAGAGCATACGCCGGAATGGACTGAAGCTCAACAAAGCCAAGTGTCAGTTTGGCGTCCAGGAAGTCACTTTCCTAGGAGATAATCTATCTGGTAAAGGAATAGAGCCAGGTATGGAAAAAGTAAACGCCATACTCAACATGCCCCGACCCACTGACAAAAAAGGAGTGCTATGCATCATGGGGATGATAAACTTCATTGGAAAGTTCATTCCTAACTTGTCAGCCAAGACAGCCTGTCTGCGAGAACTGCTACATAAAACAAATGAGTTTGCATGGACAGAAAGACATGAACAAGAGTGGATGAACCTCAAAACAGTGCTGACAACCACACCTGTACTCAACCTTCTTTGACCCAACAAAGAGAATCAAAGTGTCAACGGATGCATCAAAAGATGGCTTAGGCGCGGTCTTGCTACAAGCAAAGGGTGAAGATTGGAAGCCTGTTGCCTATGCCTCCAGGTCTATGACTGATTCTGAGTGTCGATACGCCCAGATTGAAAAGGAATGTCTAGGCTTGGTAGTTGGACTAGAAAAGTTCCTGGCTACATATATGGACTTCCCACCTTCACAGTTGAGACAGACCACTGCCCACTGGTTGCCATCATAAAAAAAAATCTGAATGAGATGTCTCCAAGGATTCAACGACTCATGATGAAGCTGCAAAGATATGACTTTGAACTGATCTACACACCAGGCAAACACATAGTGTTAGCAGATGCACTATCCCAAGCACCCACAATGAGTCATGTGAGCTCTACTGAAGAAGACGTGGATGTTCATGTGAGTATGGTCACTGCTGCGCTGCCCGTGTCAGACACAAAATCAAAGCAAATAGCAGAAGAAACAGTAAAAGATACAGTGTTACAAACAGTAATAGAGAACATTCACAATGGTTGACCAAAAGGTTCCTGTCCAAAGTACTATCACATCAGGTCAGAGTTGAGTGTCGCAAGTGGACTATTACTAAAACAGAACAGAATAGTCATTCCACAGGCTCTACATCAAGACATGCTCAAAAGGATTCATGAGGGACACCTCGGAATTGAAAAATGCAAAAGGAGAGCAAGAGACACTGTTTATTGGCCTGGCATAAATAAGGACATTGAGAACATGATAGGCGAATGTGAGACATGTCAGAAACACCAAAACAAACAAGCAAAGGAACCAATGATAGTAGCTGACTTACCAACAGCACCATGGCAAAAAGTTGGTATGGACCTCTTTCATTTGAATGGTAAAGAATATCTAATAGTGATTGACTACTATTCTAACTATCCTGAGATGGCGCTGCTCTCAAGCACCACAGCAAGCAGTGTCATAATGCATGTGAAATCTATCTTCGCCAGACATGGAATTCCCAGGATTGCCGTTAGCGACAATGGTCTGTGCTTCAACTGTAAGGAGTGGCAACAGCTTGCAGCACAGTATGACTTTCAACACATCACATCCAGTCCTTTGTATGCTCAGTCGAATGGTAAGGCAGAAAAAGGCGTTCAAGTTCTCAAACAGCTACTGAAGAAAGCAACAGAAAGCAAGTCTGATCCTTATCTCGCCCTGCTTAGCTACCGAGCCTCACCTTTAGACTCTGGTTTTTCACCTGCTGAACTCCTAATGGGTCGCAAGTTGCGCACCACGCTACCCTGCTGTGTAAAAGAAAAGCAGAGTAAGGAACTGAGACAGAGACTTCAACTGTTAAAGCTGAAACAGAAATCATACTATGACAAGTCATCCAAAACTCTGAAACCATTGACAAGGGATGATGTTGTCAGGATTGAGGATCCAAATGCATGGAACAGGAAAGCTACAGTTCTTGAGGAAGTAGGACCAAAGTCATACACTGTTAGAACTGAGGAAGGACAGATTCTCAGGAGGAACCGCTGTTCCCTCCTAAAAACACAAGAGACTATCCAAGAGCAGATTGATGACAATGCTGAAACTGAATCTTGTCAATCACCACCAGAACAATCTAACACAAACACACATACAGGCTCTCATGAAAACACATCAGACTTACCTGTGCTGAGAAGATCCATACGTGACGTAAAAAAGCCTGATAGACTTAATCTTTGAGTATAAAGTAAAGCTTTGAAAATGTGTTGACTGTTGTGAAAATGTTTATGTTTATAGAGCACTAACAAAAGTGTTACTGATATCATCTTTATCGTTTTTCTTGAAAGTTGATTGATATTGATTTTGTTTAACCTCAAAGAAAGGGGGATGTAATGATCAGTAACCTGTCATTCTAGAATGGTACACTAGGTGGAGCTGTATGTTGCTGTATGTTTAGCTGTATATATAAGAGTGGACTACCCATGATGCACTAGGCTACCCAAAAGGCAGTAGTCAAGATGGATGCTGTAGAAGCCCACATGACATGAATAAAGTGACTAGCTAGAAACTAGCTGTTCATAATGAAAACGACTAGTTATTAATGAACATAACAGGCACCTCATTTTTAGGTCTGCCTGGTGCTGCTGCTGGCATGCTCTTCTGCACTCCTCATTGAACCAGGGTTGACACTGCCCTGAGGAACTCCTGCAGCAATGTCCAGGAGCTGAGATAATTGGCCACAAATAACCACAACCATCAAATTGGAGTGAATCAAATTGGCTGAAGACTGGCTTCTGTGATGGAGGGGACCTCAGGAGGAGGCCGAGATGGATCATCAATTCCAATTCTGGATGAACATGGTAACAAACGCTTCAGTCTTGTCTTTTGCACTCACGTGCTGGGCTTCACCATCATTGAGTATGGGGGTGTTCATGGAGCTTCCTCCTCCCATTAATTGTTTAATTGTCCACCCCCATTCACAACTAGCTTTGGCAGGACTGGTAATTGGTTGGGTTAGATTTCTCTTGCTTTTTGTGGCTAGGACATACCTGGGCAATTTTTCAAATTGTTGGGTAGATGCCAGTGTCATAGATGCACATTGGCACCTACTGAACAATGTGATTTTTTTAAAGCTATTTTATTTCACATACACCAGATGTTTCAGCCTCTAGAGATGAAACTTTAATTCTCAAAGCGAGGGAGGTTCTTTGTCATCATATGCCAAGCTCTGGTAAGTGATTTTCTCTGCACTTCAGGGCAGTGGCTCAGACAGGGGGAGGGCAGGTGCATGCATAACCTTCACCACATTCATTTTGAGGTCTGCCAATGCGGCTCTAGAGGACCATTTCTATTTCGCTCCCAGGACCTTTCAAATGTTGGTGTTCAGAGAGATTTGGGTGTCCTCGTGCAAGAAACACAGAAAGCTCGCATGCAAGTACAGCAAGCAATAAGGAAGGCAAAAGACATGTTGGTCTTTATTACAACGGGGTTCGAGTATAAAAGTAAGGCAGTCTTGCTACAATTGTACAGGACCTTGGTGAGACCATACCTGGAGTACTGTGCACAGTTTTGGTCTCCTTATCTAAGGAGGCGGTGCAACAAAGGTTCACTAGATTGATTCCTGGGATGAGAGGGCTGTCCTATGATGAGAGATTGTGTAGAATGGGCCTATACTCTCTGGAGTTTAGAAGAATGAGAGGTGATCTCATTGAAACTTACAAGATTCTGAAGGGGATTGACAGGGTAGATGCTGGGAGGTTGTTTCCCCTGGCTGGAGTGTCTAGAGCTAGGGGGCATAGTCTCAGTATAAGGGGTAGGCCATTTAAGACTGAGATGAAGAAGAATTTCTTCACTCAGAGGGTTGTGAATCTTTGGAATTCTCTGCCCCAGAGGGCTGTGAATGCTGAGTCTTTGAGTATATTCAAGGCTGAGATCGATAGATTTTTGGACTCTAGGGAAATGAAGGGATATAGAGATCGGGCGGGAAAGTGGAATTGAGGTCGATGATCAGCCATGATCTTATTGAATGGCGGAGCAGGCTCGATGGGCCGTATGGCCTACTCCTGTTCTTAATTATTATATTATGACCCTCTGTCACCCACCTTTGGCTTCCAGGTTCAGCCTGCAAGTCTGTGCAGTTTTCGGCTCGGCCTTCAGACCAGGTAATTTGGCATTCCCCACTTTTCAAGCCCAGTGCCCTTCCTGCCATGTCAGTCAAATCTTTAAGTTTGAACAATCAACAAAACCTAGCTTCACCATTGCCTCTAGTGTTGTCCTTTGGACATTTGTTTGTTTTCCAGCCTTGTCTAGCACCCATTAGATGTTGCCGATCAATTTATAATAATCTATTTCTCTTCTGTAGAGTTTTTTCTAATTTTCCCTTTAAATGAGACATTATGGGCAGGATTTTCACTCAGGAGTTGGGTAGGAGGTGGGACTACAACTTTCGGGTTGTAGTCCCGCCTCCATCGAGATGCGGCCAATCCACGCGATTTTAACTTGATTGACCTTGTTGAGCCCACCCAGCGGGTTCAGCAGGCCAATTAAGGGCCACCCGGCAACAGGTGACGTCACAGACTGAAATTTCATCTGTCAAGAGGTTTTGACAGATGAAATATCAGTGTTTCACAGCTGTTTGAAGCTGTCAAACACTGACAGTCTTACTTCTGACCTGAGTCCTTCTCCACAGACTCAGTTAGAAATCTCTCCTGCACAGTAAGCTGAAGGCTGTCACTTTTAACAGTTCACAGCCATTCTGCTTTCTGTGCTGGTGAGATGAGGGACTCCCGGGACCTAAAGGAAGGAAGACTGAAAAGGTAAGGTCATTTAAACTTGTTTAATCACTTCAGACACACCAAACACACTTACCTTTGCACTCATGCACACATCACTCACCTGAACACCGACATCTCGACCCCTCCAAGTCCTTCAACCCGACGGCCCGCCTCCTCTAACTTGGCGTGGTTTGGAGCCGTCGGGAATCCCACACTTCAACCTTAAAAATAGGGATTAGGCTAAAAACTGACTGCTAACAGGCAGTTAATTGGCACTAATCCCTTCCCGCCTCGGGGAGGCGGGTCCCAGTGCGGGGCGGGTACCCGCCTCCTTTGAAACTGGCATGGAGGTGGGTTTGGGTGCGGGATGGGGTCGGGACCCCTGATTTCAGGATTTTAACCTCCCCACACCTCCAATCCCGACTCCACGGCCCAGTGAAAATCCTGCCCTATATCTTGTGCATATATTCTTCTTTCTATTTTTTAAAAGATTTGTTTCAAAACAAAATAACTTTTAGGAACAAGTCATTCCGCCCAACAGGCCTCAACTCTTTCACAAATCAGCCTATGTTCTCACTATATGCTTCCATCCCTTATTTCCAGCAATACATTTGATTGTTCATTGAACCCATTTATATTGTTTGTTTCAATGACCTTCCCTGGTAACTTATTTCATGCCTCTTTTTGTAGCCAATCTTCTCTCACTTTCCCAAAAGTTGCTGGCTAATGCTGGAAAGGTGCTGGAAGCTTTCTGGCATCTCACTCAAGTGCCTATGCTTCACAGTGAATGTGAGCATAGTGTCCTTTATGGAAAGAAACCTGACATCCTGCCTGGTTTGTATGTGACTCCAGTCCCACACCAACATGGTTGACAATTAATTGCCCTCCGAAGTAGTCTAGCAAGCCACTCAGTTACCATGACCTTCAGCTAAGGATGGGAAATTAATGCTGGCTTTGCCAGCGACACCCACATCCCTAGAATACATTCCTTTAAAAGTTCAATGTTGAATGGCATCCTTGTTCTGTTGACCCTGTCCTCATAGGATACATAACTTTTAGACGGGATAGGCAAAATGGAAAAGGACGAGGGGTAGCCCTGATAATAAAGGATGGGATAAAGATAAGGAGAGAAAGGATCTGAGCTCCGAAAATCAAGAAGTAGAATCAGTTTGGGTGGAGCTAGCATAGAAACATAGAAGATAGGAGCAGGAGTAGGCCATTCGGCCCCTCAAGCCTGCTCCGCCATTTAATGAGATCATGGCTGATCATCCAAATTCAGTACCCTGTCCCTGCTTTCTCCCCATATCCCTTGATCCCTTTAGCCTTAAGAAATATATCTAACTCCTTCTTGAATATATTTAATGAATTGACCTCAACTGCCTTTTGTGGTAGAGAATTCCACAGGTTCACCACTCTCTGGGTGAAGAAATTCCTCCTCATCTCTGTCCTAAATGGCTTACCCCTTATCTTTAGACTGTGACCCCTGGTTCTGGACTCCCCCGCCATCGGGAACATCCTTCCAGCATCTAGTCTGTCTAGTCCTGTTAGAATTTTATAAGTTTCAATGAGATCCCCTTTCATTCTTCTAAACTCCAGCGAATATAAGCTCAATTGACCCAATCTCTCCTCATACGTCATTCCTGCCATCCCAGGTATCAGTCTGGTGAATCTTCGCTGCACTCCCTCCATGACAAGAACATCCTTCCTCAGATAAGGCAACCAAAACTGCACACAATATTCAAGATGTGGTCTCACCAAGGCCCTGTACAACTGCAGCAAGACATCCTTGCTCCTGTACTCGAATCATCTCGCTATGAAGGGCAACATACCATTTGCCTTCTTAACCGCCTGCTGCACCTGCATGCTTACCTTCAGCGACTGGTGCACAAGGACACCCAGGTCTCGTTGCACTTCCCCTTCTCCCAATCTATTGCCGTTCAGATAATAATCTGCCTTCCTGTTTTTGCCACCAAAGTGGATATCCTCGCATTTATCCACATTATACTGCATCTGCCATGCATCTGCCCAATCACCCAACCTGTCCAAATCATACTGGAGTTTCTCTGCATCCTCCTCACAGCACACACACCCACCCAGCTTTGTGTCGTCTGCAAACTTGGAGATATTACATCTAGTTCCCTCGTCTAGATCATTAATATATAAGTACCCTAGGATGTAGATTATCAGGCCCTGGGGATTTATCGGCCTTCAATCCCGTCAATTTCCCTAACCATTTCCCTACAAATACTGATTTCATTCAGTTCCTCCCTCTCATTAGACCCTATGTTCCCCGACATCTCTGGGAGTTTATTTGTGTCCTCCTTTGTGAAGACAGAACCAAAGTATGTATTTAATTGGTCAGCCATTTCTTTGTTCCCCATTATAAATTATATGTTCTTATGTTCTTATAAATTCCCCTGATTCTGACTGCAAGGGACCTACGCTTGACTTCACCAATCTTTTTCTTTTCACATATTTTACAGTCAGTTTTTATGTTCCCTGCAAGCTTACTCTCATACTCTATTTTCCCCCTCTTAATTAATCCCTTTGTCCTCCTTTGTTGAATCCTAAACTGCTCCCAATGCTTAGGTTTGCTGCTTTTTCTGGCCAATTTATATGTCCTCTCCTTGGATCTCATGCTATCCCTAATTTCCCTTGTTAGCCACGGTTGTGCCACCTTTTTTGTTTTATTTTTATGCCAGACAGGGATGAACAAATTCTGTAATTCATCCACGCGATCTTTAAATGTTTGCCATTGCCTAGCCAGCGTCAAATACTTCACTCTCCATCTTAATGAAGAATTCTATCATATTATGATCGCTCCGCCCCAAGGGGCCTCGCATAACAAGATTGCTAATTAATCCTTTCTCATTACATAATACCCAGTCTAAGATGGCCTGATCTCTAGTTGGTTCCTCGACATATTGGTCCAGCAAACCATCCCATATACACTCCAGGAATTCCTCCTCCACAGTATTGTTACTAATTTGGTTAGCCCAATCTATATGTAGATTAAAGTCACCCATGATAACTGCTGTGCCCTTATTGCACGCGTCTCTAATTTACTGTTTAATGCCACCCCCAACCTCAGTATTACTGTTTGGGGGTCTGTATACAACTCCCACTAATGTTTTCTGTCCCTTGGTGTTTCTCAGCTCTACCCATACAGATTCCACATCCTCAGAGCTAATATCCTTCCTTACTATTGTGTTAATCTCCTCTTTAACCAGCAATGCTACCCCACCTCCTTTTCCTTTTTGCCTGCCCTTCCTGAATATTGAATACCCCTGGATGTTGAATTCCCAGCCTTGGCCAATGGAATGTTGGCTTTCATTGCTAGGGGGATAGAATATAAAAATAGGGAGGTATTGCTTCAGTTGTACAAGGTATTGGTGAGACCGTACCTGGAATACTGCGTACAGTTTTGGTGTCCATACTTAAGAAAGGACATACTTGCTCTCGAGTCAGTACAAAGAAGGTTCACTCGGTTAATCCCGGGGATGAGGGGGTGGTCATATGAGGAGAGGTTGAGTAGATTGGGACTCTACTCATTGGAGTTCAGAAGAATGAGAGGCGATCTTATTGAAACATATAAGATTGTGAAGGGGCTTGATCGGGTGGATGCGGCGAGGATGTTCCCAATGATGGGTGAAACTAGAACTAGGGGGCATAATCTTAAAATAAGGGGCTGCTCATTCAAAACTGAGATGAGGAGAAACTTCTTCACTCAGAGGGTGGTAGGTTTGTGGAATTTGCTGCCCCAGAAAGCTGTGGAAGCTACATCATTAAATAAATTTAAAACAGAAATAGATAGTTTCCTAGAAGTAAAGGGAATTAAGGGTTACGGGGAGCGGGCAGGAAATTGGACATGAGTCTGGGTTCGGACATGGCCCTGTGGGTAGTGGAGTGGGCCCAGGGGCCGTGTAGCCTTGTTCTGCTCCTACTGTGTTCTAATTCTGTTAGATTTCAGGAGATGGTTTTATTCCTGTTCCTGGCTGGGGTGGAGATCGCCTTTACAGAAGGTAAGTACTGTAGAAAATATAGGGACAAAGTGATCTCCTGGAAGAATTTCGATCGCCTAGATGGGTCGGAGAGGAATTTCCCAGATTTTTCTCTCCCAAATTGGCCATTGGGTCTTTATCTGGTTTTTCGCCTCTCCCGGGAGATCACATGGGTTCGGGTGGATGCAGAGTGATAGAAGATTTGAGGTTAGGATCAGATCAGCCATGATCTTATTGAATGGTGGAGCAGGCTCGAGGGGCCGATTGGCCTACTCCTGCTCCTATTTCTTATGTTCTTATGTAATCCCAATTATATCATATCCGTTTACATCTATTTACGCAGCTAATTCATCCACCTTATTATGAATGCTCCTCGCATTAAGACACAAAGCCTTCAGGCTTGTTTTTTTAACACTTTTTAGAATTTTTATTTACAGTGGCCATGTTTGATTTAAACCCTTGATTTCTCTGACTGCCACATTTGCTTTTCTCCTTCCTGTCTTTTGCTTTTATCCTTGCTTCTCTTTCCTCTGTCTCCCTGCACAGGTTCCCAACCCCCTGCCATTTTAGTTTAAACCCTCCCCAGCAGCACTAGCAAACACTGCCCCAGGACATCGGTCCCAGCCCTGCCCAGGTGCAAACCATCCAGTTTGTACTGGTCCCACCTCCCCCAGAACCGGTTCGAATGTCCCAGGAATTTGAATCCCTCCCCCTTGTACCATTCCTCTAGCCATGTATTCATCTGAAATATCCTTCTATTTCTACTCTGACTAGCACGTGGCACTGATATCAATCCTGAGATTACTACCTTTGAGGTCCTATTTTTTAATTTACCTCCTAACTCCCTATATTCAGCTTTTAGGACCTTAGCCCGGTTTTTACCTATATCGTTGGTACCTATATGCACCATGACAACTGGCTATTCACCCTCCCCCTCCAGAGTGCCCTGCAGCCACTCTGCTAAGAACCAGCAAGTGGTAGAAAACATTGGTAGGAGTTGTTTATAGGCCCCCAAACAGTAGTTGTAATGTAGGGCAGAGTATAAATCAGGAAATTAGAGGCGCATGTAACAAGGGTAATACAGTAATCATGGGGGACTTTAAACTACATATAGACTGGGCAAACCAAATTTGCAGTAATAGTGTGGAGGACGAATTCATGGAATGTATGCAAGATAGTTTTCTAGATCAGTATGTTGAGGAACCAACTCGGGAACAGTCTATTTTAGATCCAGTATTGTGCAACGAGAAAGGGTTCATTAATATCCTTGTAGTAAAGGGGACTTTAGGGAAGAGTGACCAGGATAGAATTTTAGATTGAGTTTAAAAGTGACTTCGTTAAATCCGAAACTAGGGTCTTAAATCTAAACAAAGCAAACTACGTAGGTATGAGGGGCAAGTTGGCTAAGGTATATTGGGAAACTACATTAAAAGGTATGACAGTGGATGAGCAATGGCTAGCATTTAAAGAATTAATACATAATTTACAACAAATATACATTCCTTTAAGGCACAAAGACCTCACAGGAAAAGTGGTCCAACCGTGGCTAACAAGAGAAGTTAAAGATAGTATCAGATCAAAGGAAGAGGCTTACAGTTTAATGCTGCCAAAAAGAATAGTAAGCCTGAGGATTGGGAGGATTTTAGAATTCAGCAAAGGAGGACCAAGAAATTGATAAAGAATGGGAAACTAGTATATGGGAGTAAACTAGCGAGAAACATAAAAACAGACTGTAAAAGCTTCAATAGGTATGTAAAAAGGAAAAGATTAACGAAAGTAAATGTGGGTCTCTTACAGGCTGAGACAGGAGAAATTATAATGGGGAATAAGGAAATGGCAGAGAAATTAAACAAATACTTTGGCCGCGAATTTAATAGAGGAGGCGGGTTGCCTGGTGGGCAGGTTCCAGTCCCGCTGCCTGTTTCAGCCGCTCCTGAATTGAGATTTTAAGTGACCTATTAACTCCTGTTGTGCATGCTGCCCGGTCCAATGAGTGGGATCGGGTCTGTTAATCGCCTCTGATGACATCATTGCTGCAGTTGTTTTTAAGGGGCCCATGTAGCCTCAGCCTTTCATTTCTCGTTTCTGCTTATGTTTGAATGGGCCCAGGCTACAATGAGTGCTGCAAAAGCCAAGGCCGCTCCACGGTTTAATGAGGACACCCTCCAAGCTCTTGTGGAGGGAGTAAGAGGGTGCAGAGAGATTCTATTCCCTCCCGATGGCCGGAGGAAGCCTCCTCAGCAAACAAAGGCAACCTGGCTGCACATTGCTGAGGAGGTCAGCGCACGGTCCATTTGTTCACGCACCTGGGTCCAGTGCCAGAAACGGTTTAATGATCTCCTGCGATCAGCAAAAGTGAGTACCACATCACACTTACCTTCAATCTGCTTCCCTTCTCTTCTCATCACCTGCACTCTGCTTTGTAAGCCTGCTCCTCCACATCCCACCTTACCCTTACTTCCCTTGCACCCTTACCCATCCATCTCTCTCTCTGTACTGAATCACTTCACCATCCTACTATGGACCCCTCACACTCGCTCTCACTGTTATGCAATGACAACAACTAACAACGCACAGGGAGCTAGCTTCCTCTTGGCACCTCACTCCATCTTGGTCTCCCTCTAAGCTTCAATGTTATGGATTCTTCACAGTTACTCCATCACTCTCGCTGAAACTCCACTTGTGTCCCTCCTTGCAGGAAAAGATAGCCCACAATAAGAGGGAGAGAGCGAAGACAGGAGGAGGGGCTCCATCCTTGTCAAAATTGAGAAGTGCTGAGGAGGCTGCGCACGAGATCATTGGAGGTGGTGAGGATCTGGAAGTGGGGGACGGAGAGACGGGCACACTAGACAAAGCTGGTGACAGAATAGAGTTTCATCCCTCTCATTTAGATTTCATGATTGACTGCAATGGCATATGATGTTCATAGAGATTGACTTTGGATCATCTGCACAATAGGATGTGTCGGCTACCTCAAAATCAGATGTCTAACTGATGCCTTTACTCTCCCACAGGACCATCGAGTGCCTCCCTCCCCACTGTCCAGGAGGAAGAGCCAAACGACTCCTCAGAGGAACCTGGAGCCTCTGAGGGAGCAGCGTCACCAGGACTCAGCGCACCCAGCACCAGCGCAGATACGCACACCTCGGTGGGTCCTTCGCGACATAGAGTAGTGTTGTCACCTGGTGTATCACAGCTCACAAGTGAGCATCAGCAGATGGTGCAGACAGTGACAGCAGTGGAGAGTCCTCATCGGAGGTCCCAGGACTCTCCAAGCTCTGCTCAGCTGCATGTAGACACTGTGCCTCTGGGGCCATCCAGAAAGAGACCGGTGCTGGAACTCCAGGAACAAGTGTAGGAGTCTCTGACAGGGTTTGTATCCAGGGTAACTGCGAGTGTGGAGAGAATGGAGGGGTCCATCTCTAACATGAGCAGAGCCTTTGTGGAGGTAATGGCGCATGAACATGCCACCATGGAAAGGGTGGCAACCTCCATGGAGGACATAAGTCACCAGACACATGAAAACATGGTGACTCTTCTAAATAGATGGTCTGCTATGGAGAATAGATGGGCATCTATTGAGGAGAGTCACCATAGGTACATGGACGTCCCCGTTTTGAGGATTGTCAGTACAGAGACAGGTCCTCATGGCCCCACTGATGTGCAGCAAGGTGCTCTCCAGCCACTTGCTAGCAGTGAAGTGCGGGTGACCCATGAGAGGGATGTTGGTGGCAGACAATAAGGAAGTGTGGGCTCCTCTCCAAGTGCTCTCGGTCAGATCCCCAGAGTCCTCACCCAACTAAGATGGCCGTCTCAGCCCCTGCACAGCCGCAGGAAGAGCAGACTGTGGAGGAGCCCTCCCAGGCTCCCAAAGCCAGAGGTCACCCACCAAAGGCATCTAAGCAGGTGCAGCATCAAATTGAGCAAGGTGCCTCTCCATCTGCTAAAGCCACAGGGGAAGCACCACGTAGAAGCACACGTAAGAGGAAGTTAACACACAAATAGTCACAAGGGTAGTCACTTGGGTGTTTTGTTCTGTTGTATATTTTCGATTGTCATCCTTTTGTGATGATATTAAACAAAAGTGACGGTAAACAGTTGAAGTTCTGGCTTATGTGTTCTGGGAAATGGAAGTTGCACATTGTGGGCTCTGGGTGACTTGCATTTGTAATGATGGTGCTGAGAGTGATATGAAAGCACCGTTTATTGGACGGCACCATTCATAGCCATATGCCAGCCACCTGTGGTTGAAGCATAAGCTTACGCGAATCTGGCATGGATGAGTGCATCCTTTGCGTGACAGCCAGCAACGTGCTCGAGTGCTGCTGCATTGGTCACATCTGGCCCAGCAAGGTGTGCTTCCTCCTCCTCCTCCTTGGCCTCCTCCTCCTCGTCCGCCCGCTCTTCTTCCGAGGATGCGCTGTGCTGAGTCACTTGTTCCTCAGGCAGTGCTAAGCCACGCTGCTTGTAAGATTTGCAAAATTTCTGCATCTCCCCGAAGGTTATTATCAACAAAAGGGACCCTGCATGGACATTTTAAATTGAAAAGTGTACCCAAGATGGCATCCGTGCCTCGTGGCAGAAAGCCTGTGGGATTCCAAAATGGATTCTACAGCGCAGACAGCTTGGGGGAAATCGAAACTAAGGCTGCAGTCTTTCTGTAAAGAGAAACTTTGTATTTTGGAATGAGACAGGACTCTGAATTATGTATTAGACCGAATTGGAGGCAGATCTCAATTCAGTGAGGCCTATAGTTAAATCCATCAAACAGGCTGCATACATAATCGGAAACAGATTAAACCCAGCCATCGAGGCCAGACAAGCCCATCAAAGAAATTTCAGGACAATACAAGTCAATTATCGGGCCGGTAGATGCAATTACCGGCCATCTAAAAACCATCAGTATAGATTGCTACCATTGTTTAAACTAGCCCGCCAAGTTTAAGACAAAGAACTAACCTGATTTGGCGTGAAGATACGGATTTTCGAAAGGAGTATAATTGAAGGCCCCAGGTAGCAATCTCTCTCTCTTGCTCTTGCCCTTGACTCTGCTCTCGTGGCTCCGGCCTCTTGGGCTGCCGCTCGTACTCGTGCCCTGGCCTCGTGGCGGGTTCTCTCCCCGGAGCAGATTTTCAGTAGCCAGAAACACCATACCAACTGCTAGGAAGGGGAGCGAGGCCCAAGTCCACAGCCATCCAGGATGCCCAGGCCGCAGAAAGGGGCGAGACGAAGTTGAGCAGGTAGCCCAGGACTCGTATAGTAGTCTGATGAGACGAGACGAGTGGAGACGAAGAAGACGATAATAACTCGATAAGGGCAGAGCAGGGCAGCGAAAAACGTATCGATAATTAAACCAAGCGCCTGGTTATAAGCTGACGCTTGGGGAAGAAAGTCCTTGAGGACGGTGGGGGCAAACGCCTTGAACACTGCAAATAAACACAGGTGTCCACGCCATGACGAATATGCTAGAGTTCGAAGGATGGGTAGTAAAATTTAAGCAGTAAAAACTGCTAATCGTCTCATCGACGTAACGTTACCGCCGACGACCACCCGAGGGAGAAGAAGAGGAGAACCCATCGAGACGAGACGACGACAGTAGCAGAGGGGAGAAGGTGTGTCGCAGGAGCCGACCCAGCACCGCACTCCTGAGGACCACGTGGTGACGAGGTACCTAGAAGGACCAGAAACCAGACTTCAAAACTTGCACTCATTAACAGTTGGCTTGTATCTTTGGATTGGTCCCTCATAGCTTAATCTAGTTAGGTATAGGGGGTGGGATAAGGATAAGGGGATTGTTAAGATAGTTGTTTTCCCTCGATGTGCCGTGTGTTCCCCATTCCCTGTATAAGTGCATTTGCCTGTAATGTTATAGTGGTAACTTCTTTTAAGACTATTAATTTTTCCTGTTCAATAAAATCTTGGTTTTTGCTTGCATCCAAACCACCTGTCTACTCAAGTTTTCTGTATTGCTGCCTGTACCTAAGTCCGGTGTCTAGAACCCAGAGGCGTGGGAGTGATTCGAACCGCTCACAAACAGTCAGGGGCATAACTGACTGGGCGCACGCGCCACACCCGCCACCCCCTTACAGAAATGGCGACCACGGCAGGACACCGGCATCAGGGTTGCGATATGGTAGACAATGGTTCAGATGAGCGAACCGTTATGGAGGAAAGGATTTCTGATTATGTGTTTAGCAAGGTGAATATCACTAAGAAGTGGATCACCACTCTGTTAAAGGCTGGGCGTCCAGTAGATGCAGCAGCCAAGTGGACAGAGGGAAAGGAACACAAGAAGTCCTTAGAGAAGGCAGCTTGGCTGATGTGCTTTAAAAGCAGATCCAGCTTCTGGACGGGCTCATTGCCGCACAGGCAATCGAGTTAAGGGAGTCAGCCCTGGAGATCCAGGATAAGGCTCTCGCAGGGGAAAAGTTGTTAGTAGCTTTGCAGGCTTTGAACCAAGAAAGAGTGCGTCTAGTGAGAGAACACAAGGCCCAGTTGGAATGCCAAGTCACCGAGGCCAAGGGAAATGAGTCAAGGTTGCCGGAGAAAAACGCCCGCATGGCAAGGCAGGTTAGGGAACAGGAAGAGAAAGTGCAGGAGGTAAAAGCCGCTTATAAGTTTGCGAATGAACAGGGGTTTGAGGAGGCAGACCATGGCCCCTGTAAAGAGAGGGTAGAGAATCTGAGCCGGGCCCTCCGGAAGGCAAAAGGCATGGTATGCCTCATAAGTCCAAAGGTAGGTCAGGCAGATTTTATGGGGAACGAGGGGAGAACAGTTCCAATGTCACCGGTAGTGCCTAGGGTTGACCCGGTTGAGAGAGAGGAGACCTCACGACCACCACCCATAGCGCCAAGTTTCAGCAAGGTTTGGCAAAAGGCGGGGGTGGAACCCAGAGTGGAGCCAGAGGTGGAGGCGGTGGTAGAGCAACCCCCGCCCGAAAAGTCGGAACCGGAACCGATGTGCCCAGCACGGCATCGGAGGTTCGGCCCACCCACCAATGGCGAAGATGAGGGACCCCTCCAAAACCAGTTCGTATTACCCTTCGACACCCAAATGCTCAGGGTTATGGTCAACCATATCCCGAAGCTTTCCGCAAGGGGAGACCCCTCGATCCACTTCAGGGAAATAGAGCAGACCGCCAGCATCAACGACTGCGATGATGCTGAGAAGGCCAAAATGCTGCTATTCTTCCTGGAGAGTAATCTCCTCCAATCCCTCTCTGACGAGTGTAAAAGGGGGCAGAGCGGGTATGAGGAGCTTAGAGATGGAGTTCTAGAGGCCATGGGGATGGATGAGGGAAGTCCTTTCTCCCGCATGGAGAAGACGGTACAGCTCTCAGGGGAGACCCTGCAGCCTTTTGCGGACCGGTTGTGGCTGGTGTACCGGAAAGCCTGCCCGGGGACGCGGGACCGGGGATTCCTGAACGGGGATTCTCCGACGCATTGGCTCTGTTGTCTAGTGGTGAACAGCTTGCCACAGATCCGGGCCAAGGCAGAAGCCTGGTTTGACCCCAAAGATCCCCAGACCACAGAGATCACAGTAATTAGACAGCTCACTCTGGCCTATAAAAACGGTAGGGGAGCCGATGCAGACCCACCCAAGGGTAAGCTGCATGAGGTAAAACCCAGACCGGGTAGGAAAGAGTGGCACCAGGAAGTGAGTAACCCCCCCAGCACAAAGACCAATTGTTACGGGTGTGGGAAGGATGGTCACTGGCAGAAGGAGTGTAAGAACCCTTGGAAGGATAACAAGGGAAAGCATCCCACAGCCCCAGCCCAAAAGGCAGGGGTAGGGACCCCTTCCGCAGAGGTCGAGTCGCTTTTGGATGCCATGGGGTCCTTACTGACTGGCCAGGGGAGAGTAGCAGCCGCCACCGGTGCTCTCACCCCGTCAGCCCCATCGAACCCACAACCGTGACTAGAGCCAGTGCAGCCTGTTTATCTGTGTTCGCTCCGATATGATGAGTGGAGGAGACCCATGTTGGAAATGGAGGTGGAAAAGGTAGCGGGGGCCTATCTGTTGGACACGGGGGCATTGCGCACCGTGATCTACTCAGCTAACCCCACCACCTCACCTCTCTCCAGCGGGGTCCCATACAGTCTATCGGGGTTCACGGGTAAGGAACAGGCTGGCTCGGTCTCCATCCCGCTCGCCATTCGGAAAGGACCGCTCCGCTCCAAGTGGACGTGTGCCCTGATGAATTGGGAAGTGGAGGGTGGAAGAGGGGTCCTGGGGGCCGACTTTATCGTAGGTCATGGGATCCTGATCGATTTGAGGAATCACTGCCTCTGGGGGGCAGGAAAAGTAAAGAACGATGAGATCGTAGTTATCCTGGGTAAGGAAGGGAAGGGGACCCTCTGCACCATGAAGCCCAAAGAGGATTATAACCTCGGGCTCATGGTCAGCAACACCCCACCAGAGTTCCAGGCATTTGTGCAGGCCCACCTGGCCACATTTGCCACGCACAAACACGACTGCGGGAGGGTCACAGGGTTTGAGGTCAGAGTAGACGGGGAACCCATGGCCCGACCACAGAAACAGTATAACTTCCCCAGGGAAGCGGAGCCGGACATGGAAGCAGCCATGTCCTCGTTAGTACAGCAGGGAGTTCTGAGGCCAATAGCCACCCATGTAAACTCTCCGTTGTGGCCGGGTAGAAAACCGGACAATTCCTGGAGGGCCACGGTGGACTATCGGGTGCTCAATAGTAACATCCCAGCCTGTGCACCTACAGTGGCAGCAGTTGCCGACCTGATAGGGAGTATTCCAGCATCCGCGACTGTACGGATAACCGTAGCTGTCGTAAAGACAGCAGGGTTTGATTGACAGTTGGTTGACGGCTGATGTCATATCCGGGGGCGGGATTCGATGCCATCTTGGCCATGCTTCAGATACTGTACTAGAGACACAGAGTCAGGACTGAATAAATGGCACTCCACTACAACTGCTTGTGAGACTCGTAATTACGTTATTAAGATAACAGTACATGGTACCAGGATTTATAGAACTCACGATAAGGACATACTACAACAATGGAAGGAATAAAACCCCCGGCTAATCTGCAACTAGAAGGAAATGTGGATGAAAATTGGCGTGTCTTCAAGCAACGCTTTCTTCTCTACCTCACAGCGATTGACGCTTCGACTAGCTCTGGAACATGTAAAGTAGCTTTGTTGCTAACAGTGGCTGGCTCGCAGGCAATCGAGCTGTTTAACACATTTACCTTTGCAGCCGAAGATGATAAAAATGATCTGGACAAGGTGATAGAACGGTTCGATGAATACTGCACTCCAAAAAAAATGAAACGTATGAGAGATTCGTGTTTCGCTCCTGCGTGCAAAAGCAAGGAGAATCCTTTGATGTTTTTTTGACGGACTTGAAAATAAAAGCACAAACATGCAACTTTAGGGACCTGAAGGAATCGATGATACGCGATCAAGTCATTTTTGGAATACTCGACAAGAAGGTGAGGGAGAGAATGCTTAGAGACAATGACCTAAATTTGGATGCAGCAGTGAAAATATGTCATGCTAGTGAACTCTCAGCCATGCACACGAAAACTTTCGAAGGGAGCAGCACAGCAGAAGGGAGCGCCCTGGGGCTGAAAAACCTGCCGGTGGATGTGGTACACAAAAGGGACACAAGAGGGCCCACGGAGTTCAAGACGATGACGCCTTACGAATGCAGACGGTGCGGTAATAAACACATAGCCAGACAGTGTCCTGCTTATGGGAAGAACTGTGCAAAATGTAAAGGCAAGAATCACTTTGCCAAGATGTGTTTTTTGGAAGAGAAAACTGAAGGTAAAAAGACAGTGCATGCTATTGAGACTGAAGAGACGGGAGCAGAGACTTTGTTTGTTGGTATGGTGCAAAATGAGTCAAAACAGGGCAAAAATGCTAATGAAGTGCACTCTGTAGGACCAAAGACTATACAGGTACTAAGGCAAACCTCATAAGTTGGAGTGATGCACGGAATCTCAAAGTGCAACCTAAAATACTGAACAAGACAGTGTCTTTGAAGGCATACAATGGACAAAGCATTGAAACAAAAGGAACGTGTAGGCTGAATGTTAAGGTAAAAAATCACATTCACCCTTTGACCTTTGTTATAGTGCCTGAAGGACATGAGTCACTGTTGGGGGATAAGGCCTGTGTGGATTTGGGCTTGGTAAAATGAATCTATACTATCAATGAACAGAACTGTGTGCAGCGTGCCCCCCAAGATAGTACAAACCTGACTCATGAGAATATAGCACACAAATATGCAGATGTCTTTCAGGGTTTCGGAGCAATGCCCTTTACATACTCCATCAAACTGAGAGAGGATGCACAACCTGTGATTCACGCACCCAGGAGAGTTCCAGTGGCTCTCCGTGAAAAACTGAGGAAAGAGCTAGACCGCATGGAGGGACTAGCTGTCATAAAGAAGATTGAGGAACCGACTGACTGGGTAAATTCCATGGTCTGCGGCAATTCAAAGAAAACTGATAAATTGCGTGTCTGCATGGATCCCAAGGACCTTAACGCCAACATCAAAAGAGAGCACTACCAAATTCCAAAGAGAGAGGAAATAGTCAGCAAAATGACAGAAGCGAAAGTCTTCTCCAAGATGGACGCCTCGCATGGTTTCTGGCAGTTGAAACTTGATGAAGAAAGTGCTAAGCTGTGCACTTTTAACACCCCGTTTGGTCGATACTCCTACCAGCGTCTGCCCTTTGGTATTAGCTCCGCCCCAGAAATCTTTCACAGAGCAATGGAGCAAATCATCGAAGGCCTGGAGGGAGTGCGGGTGTACATGGATGATCTGGTAGTATGGGGCTCCACTCAGGGGGAGCACGACACCAGACTGGAGAAAACACTTCAGAGAATACAGCAGTATGGACTCAAACTAAATAAAGACAAATGTCAGTTCAGTGTCAATGAAATCACATTCCTCAGAGACAAGATCTCTTCAGAGGGGATTCAGCCAGACAAGTCAAAGGTAAAGGCTATACATGACATGGAGAAACCAAAGGACAAGAAAGGGGTTCAGCGGGCCCTTGGCATGGTTAACTACCTAGGAAAATTCATTCCAAATCTAGCAGTGAAAACTGTTCATCTGAGAAAACTGCTACACCAAGAGACAGAGTTCCAATGGGAACATGAACATGAGAGAGAATGGAAGGGGCTGCTACACATTCTAGCAAGTGACCAGAGCATCGGACCTGTGAGGGAGCAGTGACCGGCGGCAGTTTAAAAGCGGCGGCTGATTCAGCGAGGCGAGGCCCGACCAGAGCATCAGACCTGTGAGGGAGCAGTGACCGGCGGCAGTTTAAAAGTGGCGGCTGATTCAGCGAGGCGAGGCCCGACCAGAGCATCGGACCTGTGAGGGAGCAGTGACCGGCGGCAGTTTAAAAGCGGCGGCTGATTCAGCGAGGCGAGGCCCGACCAGAGCATCGGACCTGTGAGGGAGCAGTGACCGGCGGCAGTTTAAAAGCAGCGGCTGATTCAGCGAGGTGAGGCCCAACCAGAGCATCGGACCTGCGTGGGAGCAGTGAGGCGTACCAATTCAGCAGCAGGGGAGAGAGGTAAAAAGTAATCAAAATGTGACATCACCAGGAAGCAGGTAAGTGATTGGTTGGTGAGTATTTCTTTCTTTCTCCTTTACATTACAAGCTTAAATTCTGCGGTTTATATTTTCTTGGGTCTCTGTGGTGTAGTGGGGACAGCTGGTAAATAAGCGCCCTAGAGTATATCTTTAACTGGTGGTATTGAATTAATTTAAATTAACTAAAGGGGTAAGTCATGCCAGGAGAGCCCAGCCCCGTGTTATGCTCCTCTTGCTCTATGTGGGAATTCAGGGACGCTGCCAGTGTCCCTGACGACCACGTGTGCCAGAAATGCATCCAGCTGCAGCTACTAACGGGCCGTATGGAGGCGCTGGAGCTGCGGATGGATGGGTTGTGGAGCATTCACGATGCTGAGAGGGTCGTGGATTACACGTTTGATGAGTTGGTCACGCCGCAGGGTAGGGCTGCACAAGCAGAAGGGAAATGGGTGACCACCAGGCGGAGCAATAGAAGCAGGCAGGTAGTGCAGGGGACCCCTGTGGCCATTCCCCTTTCAAACAGGTATACCAGTTTGGATACTGTTGAGGGGGATGACTCACCAGGGGAAGGCAGCAGCAGCCAACTTCCTGGCACCAGGGGTGCTTCTGCTGATCAGGAAGGGAGGAAAAAGAGTGGGAGAGCAATAGTGGTAGGGGATTCTATCGTAAGGGGAACAGATAGGCGTTTCTGTGGCCATAGACGTGACTCCAGGATGGTTTGTTGCCTCCCTGGTCCCAGGGTCAAGGATGTCACTGAACGGCTGCAGGGCATCCTGAAGGGGGAGGGTGAACAGGCAGAGGTCGTGGTTCACATTGGGACCAACGACATAGGTAGGAAGAGGGATGAGGTCCTGCAGCAAGAATTTAGGGAGCTAGGTAGCAGATTAAAGAGTAGGACCTCAAAAGTTGTAATCTCTGGATTACTCCCGGTGCCACGTGCTAGTGAGTATAGGAATAGGAGGATAGAGCAGATGAATGCGTGGCTAATGAGTTGGTGCAGGAGGGAGGGCTTTAGTTTCCTGGATCACTGGGCCTGCTTCTGGGGAAGGTGGGACTTGTACAAGTCGGACGGGTTGGACCTGAACCAGAGCGGGACAAATATTCTTGCGGGGAGGTTTGCTAGCACTGTTCGGGGGGGTTTAAACTAAAATGGCAGGGGGATGGGAACCTGAGCAGGGAGACAGAGGAAAGGAAAACAGGGATAAAAGCAAAAAATAGGAAGGAGAAAAACAAAAGTGGCAGTCAGAGAAATCAACGGTTTAAATCAAACGTGGCCACAGTAAATAATAATTCTAATAGGTCTAAGAGCATTAAAAAAACAAGCCTGAAGGCTTTGTGTCTTAATGCGAGGAGCATTTGTAATAAGGTGGATGAATTGGCTGCGCAAATAGAGGTAAACAAATATGATTTGGTTGGGATTACAGAAACATGGCTCAAGGATGGCCAAGACTGGGAACTCAACATCCAGGGGTATTCGACATTCAGGAAAGATAGGCAAAAAGGAAAGGGAGGTGGGGTAGCATTACTGGTTAAAGAAGGGATTAATACAATTGTAATGAAGGATATTAGCTCTGATGATGTGGAATCTGTATGGGTAGAATTGAGAAATACTAAGGGGAAAAAAACATTAGTGGGAGTGGTATATAGACCCCCAAACAGTAAGGCGGAGGTTGGGGATGGCATTAAAAGGGAAATTAAAGAAGCGTGCAATAAGGGCACAGCAGTCCGCATGGGTGACTTTAATCTACATATAGATTGGGCCAACCAAATTAGTAACAATACTGTGGAGGAGGAATTCCTGGAGTGTTTACGGGATGGTTTCCTGGACCAATATGTCGAGGAACCAACCAGAGATCAGGCCATCTTAGACTCGGTATTATGTAACGAGAAAGGATTAATTAGCAATCTTGTTGTACGAGGCCTCTTGGGTCGGAGCGATCATAATATGATACAATTCTTCATTAAGATGGAGAATGAAGCAGTTGACACAGAGACAAGGGTCCTCAATTTAAATAAAGGAAATTACGATGGTCTGAGGAGCGAGTTGGGTAGGATTGATTGGGGAATGGCACTCAAAGGGTTGACGGTGGATAGGCAATGGCAAACATTCAACGACCGAATGGATGAGCTACAGAATTTGTTCATCCCAGTTTGGCATAAAAATAAAACAAAAAAGGTGACTCAACCGTGGCTAACAAGGAAAATTAGGGATAGCATAAGATCCAAGGAGAGGACATATAAATTGGCTAGAAAAAGCAATAATCCTGAGGATTGGGAGCAGTTTAGGAGTCAACAAAGCAGGACAAAGGGATTAATTAAGAAAGGGAAAATAGAATATGAGAGTAAGCTAGCAGACAACATAAAAACTGACTGTAAAAGCTTTTATAGATATGTGAAGAGAAAAAGATTGGTGAAGTCAATGGCAGACCAACTAAATACATACTTTGGTTCTGTCTTCACAAAGGAGGACACAAATAACCTCCCAGAGATGCCAGGGAACATAGGGTCTAATGAGAGGGAGGAACTGAAAGAAATCAGTGTTTGTAGGGAAATGGTGTTAGGAAAATTGATGGGACTGAAGGCCGATAAATCCCCAGGGCCTGATGGTCTACATCTCGGGTACTTAAGGAAGTGGCCCGAGAGATAGTAGATGCATTGCTGGTCATCTTCCAGAACTCGATAGACTCTGGAACAGTACCCATGGATTGGAGGGTAGCTAATGTTCAAAAAAGGTGGTAGAGAAAAAGCGGGGAATTATAGACCAGTAAGCCTGACATCGGTAGTGGGGAAAATGCTAGAGTCTATTATAAAAGATGTAATAGCAGAGCACTTGGAAAGCAGTGACAGGATCGGACAAAGTCAACATGGATTTACAAAAGGTAAATCATGCTTGACTAATCTACTGGAATTTTTTGAGGATGTAACTGGTAAAATAGATAAGGGAGAACCAGTGGATGTGGTGTATTTGGACTTTCAGAAGGCTTTCGATAAGGTCCCACATAAGAGATTAGCGTGCAAAATTAAGGCACATGGGATTGGGGTCAAGGTATTGACTTGGATAGAGAACTGGTTGGCGGACAGAAAGCAAAGAGTTGGAATAAACGGGTCGTTTTCCGAGTGACAGGCATTGACTAGTGGGGTACCGCAGGGATCGGTCCTAGGACCCCAGCTATTCACAATATATATTAATGATCTGGACGAGGGAATTGGATGCAATATCTCCAAATTTGCAGATGACACAAAGCTGGGTGGGAGGGTAAGCTGTGAGGAGGATGTCGTGAAACTCCAGTAAGATTTGGACAGCTTGGGTGATTGGGCAGAAACATGGCAAATGCACTATAATGTGGATAAATGTGAGGTTATCCACTTTGGTGGCAAAAACAGGAAGGCAGATTATTATTTGAATGGCAATAGATTGGAAGAAGGGGAAGTGCAAAGAGACCTGGGTGTTATTGTGCACCAGTCGCTGAAGGTAAGCATGCAGGTGCAGCAGGCGGTTAAGAAGGCAAATGGTATGTTGGCCTTCGTAGCAAGACGGTTCGAGTACAAGAACAAGGATGTTTTGCTGCAGTTGTACAGGGCCTTGGTGAGACCGCACCTTGTGTGCAGTTTTGGTCACCTTACCTGAGGAAGGACGTTCTTGCCATGGAGGGAGTGCAGCGAAGATTCACCAGGCTGATACCTGGGATGGCAGGAATGACGTATGAGGAGAGATTGTGTCGATTGGGCTTATACTCACTGGAGTTTAGAAGATTGAAAGGGGATCTCATCGAAACCTATAAAATTCTGTCAGGTCTGGACAGACTAGATGCAGAAAGGATGTTTCTGATGGCCGGGGAGTCCAGAACCAGGGGTCATAGTCTAAGGATAAGGGGTAAGCCATTTAGGAGTGAAATGAGGAGGAATTTCTTCACCCAGAGAGTGGTGAACCTGTGGAATTCTCTGCCACAGAGGGTGGTGGAGGCCAGTTCATTAAATATATTCAAGAAAGAGTTGGATATATTTCTTGAGGCTAAAGGGATCAAGGGATATGGGGAGCAGGCAGGGACAGGGTACTGAATATGGATGATCAGCCATGATCTCATTGAATGGCGGAGCAGGCTCGAAGGGCCGAATGGCCTACTCCTGCTCCTATCTTCTATGTTTCTATGTTTCTATGAACCCCTACTGAAGTTCTTCTGCCCTAAAAAGAGGACAAAAGTGTCCACAGATGCCTCTAAAAATGGATTAGGGGCTGTCCTTCTACAGGAAGATGAAGGAGAATGGCGACCAGTGGCGTATGCATCACGCTCCATGGTGGCTACAGAGTGCCGGTACGCGCAAATCGAGAAGGAGTGCCTTGGCTTGGCATTTGGGTGTGAAAAATTTCATACCTACATCTATGGTCTTCCCAAGGTTATCCTAGAAACGGACCATAAGCCACTGCTAGGGATCGCAAAGAAGAATCTGTGTGACATGTCACCACGGATACAACGCCTAATGATGAGACTTCAACGTTACGATTTCGAGCTAACATATGTGCCAGGGACACACATGTTCATTGCAGACACACTATCCAGGGCTGCGCCTTACGCCACACAAAACAGTCAATCAGAAGAGGGTGTGGCTCTTCATGTGGATATGGTCTACGCAGCATTGCCCGCCACACAGGAACAACTATCAGTGATAGTCACAGAGACATCAAAGGACCCAGTCCTGAGTAAAGTAATGAGAAATCTTCAAGAGGGCTGGAAGAAAGGGTCATGTAAACAATATTATCACATTCAGTCTGAGCTCTCTGTGGTCAATGGACTACTGCTTAAGTGTGACAGGATAGTAGTGCCCACTTCTATGCGACGAGAAATGCTCAACAGGATACATGAAGGGCACCTGGGTGCAGAAAAGTCAACAAGGAGAGCACGTGAGGCACTCTACTGGCCAAACGTGAACTCTGATATTGACCAGTTGATCAGCGAGTGTGCTACATGTCAGGAGTATCACTACAAGCAAACAAAAGAGCCCCTCATTACCACAGAGCTCCCATCACAACCTTGGGAAAGGTCGGAACTGATATATTTCACTATGAAGGAAAAGACTATTTGTTAGTTGTTGATTATTATTCCAATTATCCGGAGATGGCTCTCTTGTCCAGTACCACATCAAGAGCTGTGATAACTCACCTGAAGTCAATCTTTGCCAGGCAGGGCATCCCTCTAACCCTGGTCTCTGATAATGGCCCTCCCTATGCCAGTCATGAGTTTCAGTCATTTGCTTCAGAGTATGAGTTTAATCATGTAACCTCCAGTCCGCTCTATCCTCAGGCTAATGGAAAAGCGGAGAAGGGGGTACAGATTGTGAAAAGACTATTAAAGAAAGCAGCACACAGCAACACTGACCCATATCTGGCCCTGATGTCGTACAGGGCGGGCCCGCTAGCAAGTGGCAAGTCTCCAGCTGTGCTCTTACTGGGTCGGAAAATCCGTACACGACTTCCCAGGTACGTCACACCTGACCACAGAGACGAGGTGTGGGCAGACAAGGCTCGGAAACTACAACAGAAACAAAAAACACTTCATGACCGCACAGCCACTACACTAGTGCCTCTACAGGAGAAGGATATAGTTCGCATTGAAGGGCCTGAGTCATGGCCTACAAGAGCCACCGTTCTACAACAGGTCGCACCCAGGTCATACAGTGTCATGACAGAGAATGGCAATGTGTTTCGCAGAAACAGGAGGCACCTACTGAAAACCACAGAGACCTTTCAGCCTCAGGAGGACAGAGAGGATGACGAGATGAGGGAAATGCCACGAAGAGACGAGATGAGGGAAATGCCACAAAGTGACAAAGGACACAATAGTGATAATGTGACAAGGGACCTGTGTGGTACAGACATGAACTTAAGGGATACAACTGGGGTGGTTCAGCAAACACCCGTTCAGCCACGCAGGTCACAGCGCACCAGAAAGCCTGTAGTTAAACTTGACCTGTAGACAGGGATTGATAAGACTGTAAACAGTTAATGGACTCCTGGGTGTGGGTAAGGTTTATACCTACCTGCAATTAGTTCAACGGTGTAGTTACACTGACTGGTTCTATATGGTGTTAACAAGTGTTCTATGTGTTATGTTATGTTATATTGTTATTGTGTTATGTCTTCATTGAAGGGGGAAGATGTACGGATAACTGTAACTGTCGTAAAGACAGCAGGGTTTGATTGACAGCTGGTTGACGGCTGATGTCATATCTGGGGGCAGGATCCGACGCCATCTTGGCCATGCTTCAAATACTGTACTAGAGACACAGAGTCAGGACTGAATAAATGGCACTCCTCTACAACTGCTTGTGAGACTCATAATTACGTTATTAAGATAACTTTCACGGTGCTGGATATTTCCAATGGGTTTTGGTCCATCCCTGTAAGGAGGGAGGATCAGTACAAGTTTGCCTTTACGTTTAATGGGCAACAGTACACGTGGAACTGCTTGCCTCAGGGCTTCCATAATAGCCCCAGCATCTTCCATCAGTGCATGGCAGACAGTTTGAAGAACTTCAGTCAGCCCGGACAGTTGGTACAATATGTGGATGACCTGCTCCTGTTCACTGATTCGAAAGAGGAGCATGGCCAACTATTGGCCGAACTACTGGAGCTGTTAGGACAGAAGGGTTTCAAAGTGAATCCCAAGAAGGCGCAGATCGGCCAGCAGGAGGTGAAATTCCTCGGTCTGACCGTGCGCGCCGGAGAAAGGGCTGGATGTAAGACCGTCCCGGTGAGAAAGGAGAAAAGACAGCCCCTAGAAGGTCCATCCGTGGCAGCGGGCGAGCCTTCAGCACAGGTTTTAAAACAAGCTATTGGTTATATCAACCAGTGCAAGCTGTTTCAGCCTGAAAAGGGAAAACAGCCAATTGGGGAAAGGTCTGAGGATAAAGATCCTTAGCCCGCAGCACGAGCGAGTTCACAGACTACACAAGCAGGTGCTGTGGCTTGCTTGAAGGGAGGGGCCATCCAGCCCATCAATTGGGACACGCCCCCACTCTTCTGGGATCCAGACGAGGGGGAGGGACTTGAGGGCGAAAACCCCGCCCCTAACCCAGGTGTAGAGAGGGAGGGACCTGAGGTCGAAAAACCCGCCCCGGACCCAGCCATGGGACCTGGGGGCGGAGACTCTCAGCTCGCAGCAGCAGGCTGTGAAAAGTTACCTACCCCCAGCCCAGGTTCGGGAGGGGTCAGGCCCAGGGGAGCAGTGGCTCGGGTAAAATGCCCAGCGGCCAAGACAACCCCACCTGCCAAAGCCCCCAGAAGGTCCCCGCGGACGCCCCAGCCGAGAAAGCCATGGTCACCAGCCCTCCAGTTCCCAAGGGCCGCCCCTCGAGCCAGGGAGAGGTCCGAGGACAGAGGTCCTCAGCCAGCAACCTCGGGCTGCGAGGGACCAACAGTGAAGGATGGTGCGGTCATGCCGAGTGTAGCGGCAAGCCGCAGGCCGACCAGGGATTAGCCTGGCCGCCCGGAGACGGGCAGCGGTTGTATATAGTTTAGTCTAAGTTTAAGTTTTGAGTAAGGTGTAATTATTTAGCTTAAGTTTGGGTGTTTAGCCTAGGTTAAATAAGGTGATGGGTAGTTTGAATAAGAAATCTGCCGAGAGTGTATATTTGGGTCGAGGTCGCGGGACCGACCATGTCTCACCAAGCCAGAGAATCTCTTTGGGACCTGGCTGCATGTTTTTACATCTTTTTGCAGAAAGATTTTTGGGGTGGAATGGATCCTGATCCTATTCGCCCTGATCGGGATGAGTGCGGAGAGGAGGGGCGACGTCCAGGACTCCCACATCTATGGGTGTTCGGGAGACACAGCGCCCCTGGCGATCGACGGGAGCGGCGAACGGGATGCGGAGGAGACCGCCGTCTACTTCCACGAGGGAAGGTGGCCAGGATGGTTGGGGTCCAATTCGTCTCGGTACTCCAGCCAAACTGGATTCACGTACGGGGAAGCCTCCCTCCTGTGCCCCCAGGTACGAGTCGTTACCACGAAGGTCAGCGTCACCGTTGGAAAGCGAATATGTTTGACGTGTAAAGGACACATTCCACTGGATAGATGGTGGTGGCTCAGGAAGTTGAGCAAGGACATGAAGAACCCTGAAGTCGAATGGGAACGTTTAGGTAATAACACCCATCGGACAATTACCGGGACTCATGGAGGACTAAGCATGTGTTGGGACAAATGGTGGGAACCGGACCAAGGGATTTATATCTGTATGTGGGGGTCAGAGATGGTCTGCCCCGCGGGCATATCCATTGTTTTCCACCGGCAGTGGTAAGACACCAGGAAGGGGATAAGTTGGGATGCCAGCCTGAAGGCGTGCGCAGTCCCATTCTCCCCGATCCCGGTCAATGCCACTGAGCTGGTAACCCGCCCCCGTAAGCGCCCGCCCACGGCGCAGGCGGCGAGGTTATCCAGGGAAGGTTGCCCCACTGCCACCAAGGGACCAGGGAATAGTTTGGTACTAGTCCCCACCGATCAGGTGCTGTACCAGGAGGTACACTACGTGGTAGCCTCCGTGATTTTAAATCTCACGGAGGTACATTTACCGGAGTGGTGCCCCAAAGAAACAGAGCAGTTATACCAGGCCCTATTAAAGGACATGTTCAAGAAGTTTTACGAGTTCGATTTTGCCCACGTGGACAAGACCGAACTCTACACCACACACCAAGAATTTTTGGGTAACCCAGGGAGACAAAGAAGGGGTGTATGGAATGATGTTTTTACTGCGTTTAATACTGGCTCCTCTGTCATCAACAGCTTGGATGACATAGAGCTGCAGTCCCAGATAAACGGTTTAAAAACACAATTAAAAAGGATATTACTGGATGAGAACAAGGTAGTGGGCTCGGAGTTGCATGAGGACCAGGCCATGACGGTCCATTTAAAAGAGATCATAGCCGAGTTGGAAAAGCACGCAAGGATGGTAAATGCTCTCATAAGGGAGGACAGAAATGCTTCTGACCAGGCTGCGCAGAATGAGGTGTGTGTGTTATATGGGGCATGGTTACTGGGCGAGGGCCGCAGTAACCTGGAGGATTTAAAACAAGGTTTGGTCCCCTCCTGGATTAGCAACAAGCACCTCGCAGCCCTCCACCCTTTTGAGAACACATTGAACCCGTGCCAACTCCGGCTAGCCTCCGAAGCCTATCCAGTCCCCGTGGATTGTGGGCAGTCCAATCACACAATCATGGGAGTAGTAGTTAGGATGCTGGTCATGGGTAGGACAGCCCGACCGGCACCGGTATACAGGGTTGAGAACATTGGAGTCATTCAAGGGGGTGCGCACATTCATTTCACAGTGGTCCCGCCTTACGTCATTAAGTGGGAGCACGCTATGACAGGTACTGACCTCTCAGGGTGCTGGAGCCGGGGAGCACACATAATCCTGTGTCCCCAGCACTTGAATGCCTTTTCAAGGCCGCAGTGTGGGTTCAGAGCTGCTGACGCGAAGCCTATAAATTGTACCATGGAGGCAATGGCACAAGGCCATGTTCCCCCGCAGGTAGCATATATAGGGGGTGGGACATATTGTGTCACCACCGGCGCGTCCCACTACCAGCATGGACAGCATAGCTGGCATCCGGTCAGTGACAGCAGTTTCTGTTTTAAACCCAGGGCAGAAGTTCAAGTGGCCCAGGAGCGAATTGTCCCCATTCCTGAACCCTCCACTGTTCACCTCACTGTGCAGGAGAATTTTACGAACTTGCAAAAGTACATAGCGCACTTTGGCTACGAAATTTCCCCTCTCCCTGAACATTTGACCAAAATTCTAAAAGCCGTTATAGTTTCACAGAAACATTTTTACACTCTCGAGCAGAAAACAGTAGAGATAGGGACTAAGATATTGGATATTGTGACTCCACCCTGGTGGAACCTTTTCAATAATATAGAGGTCCCTTCGTGGATCAGACTGGCTTCCCACATTCTCGTGGTTTGCCAGTTAGGATAGTGCTGTATTTAGTTTGCATTCAGTGTAAGGGAAAAGGTCGGTGGTCAGAATTCCGAAACCAGAGCTTTTGGAAAGAACATTATGTAAGGGTGGAGGAAGATACGCTGGTTTAAAGTCTTTTTCCCTGTATTTCGATTAAAGAATTGTTGTTTCTTTGTGTTGTTTTTTTAATTAAAGGTTTTCTTTTGTTGTTTGTGTTGCAACGTGGTTTAATAAAGATATGTGTACCAAGTGGTGCAGGGGTGTTAGACCCTCTCCATGCTTGGATGTCTGTGTAAAGTCTGTAATTTTACTCTCTGTATGCTGATGTACACTACATTTTCGCGGAATGAGAAGTGCATGTGTTGTGGGTATATTAGATAGATAATTACAGGGGAAGGTTGACTATGGCGGGTCAGAAAAATTTTGCTCACTTTTAAAAGTATGATACTTCAAGCAAGATTTGCATAATTTCTGCATCTCCCCGAAGGTTATTATCAACAAAAGGGACCCTGCATGGACATTTTAAAATTGAAAAGGGTACCCAAGATGGCGTCCGTGCCTCGTGGCAGAAAGCCTGTGGGATTCCAAAATGGATTCTGCAGCGCAGACAGCTTGGGAGAAATCAAAACTAAGGCTGCAGGTTTTCTGTGAAGAGAAACTTTGTGTTTTGGAACGAGACAGGACCTGAATTATGCATTAGACTGAATTGGAGACGGATCTAATTGCAGTTTAGGCCTATAGTTAAGGCCATCAAACAGTCTGCATACATTATCAGAAACAGATTAACACAGCCATCGAGGCTGGACAAGCCCATCAAGGAACTTTCAGGACAATACAAGTCAATTATCGGGCTGGTAGATGCGATTACCGGCCATCTAAAAACCGTCAGTATAGATTGCTACCATTATTTTAAACTAGCCCGCCAAAATTAAAACAAAGAACTAACCTGATTTGGTGTGAAGATAAGGGTTTTCGACGAAGGTATAATTGAAGGCCCCGGGTAGCATTGAGTTGGGTCAGCTAGTTCGTTCGTTCGGAGGAGGTCCGTAGAGTTCGTTGGTTGGTGTGCTGGTGCTGCTCCTCGGGCCCCTCGCCCTCATGGCTGCTGCTCTTTCCCCATCCCGCGCTTACCTCCTGGCCTTTGCCCGTGCCCTTTTCCCACTCCATCTGGAACTGCCCCGGCACCGGGTCGGGCGGACACGGACAGATTCAGGCCAGGCGAGGTGGGACATGGCGAGGGGCGAAGGGAAAACCACAGAGGGGCAGACCGGCTGGAGGAGACCAAACGAGGGGAGGCTTCGAATCATCGGGCCTTCAGCCTCGGCCGACCTTCGAATATCTGCACACTAACTCAACCTGGCAGCTGTCGACGAAGAATCATCCCTGCAAGGTAAAGTACCCAAACAGAGACTTTGACTTTGGGGTACTCGAACCTGGACAACGCCCTTGCAGCGCCCGGAGACCACATGACGACGGCAGGCTCCAGAGAGCACCAAGAGTGAACCCCGGACCCCACCGCTGTTTTGAATTGAGCAAATCCCATTTTTGATTGGCGAGCATGGATTCTGACCCCTCATAGCTTAATCTAGTTAGGTATAGAGGGTGGGATAAGGATAAGGGGATTGTTAAGATAGTTGTTTTCCCTCGATGTGCCATGTGTTCCCCATTCCCTGTATAAGTGCATTTGCCTGTAATGTTATAGTGGTAACTTCTTTTAAGACTGTATTAATTTTTCCTGTTCAATAAAATCTTGTTTTTTGTTTGCATCCAAACCACCTGTCTACTCGAGTTTTCTGTATCGCTGCCTGTACCTAAGTCCAGTGTCTAGAACCCAGGGGCGTGGGAGCGATTCGAACCGCTCACAAACAGTCAGGGGCATAACTGACTGGGCGCAAGCGCCACACCCGCCACCCCCCTACAGCTGTGCGATGTTATGCAGGGCACAGCAGACCACAATGATTCTGGAGACCCTGGCTGGTGCATACTGCAGGGCTCCACCAGGTTTGTCGGGGCATCGGAATCGCATTTTGAGCAAGCTGATGGTTTGCTCTATGATGCTTCTGGTGGAAACGTGGCTCACATTGTAGCGCTCCTCAGCCTCGTTTGATGGCCTCCTCATCGGTGTCATGAGCCACATTTTCAGGGGAGAGCCCTTGTCACCAAGTAGCCATCTGGAAAGTTGGGTTGGCGGATTGAAGAGCTGAAGCACAGTAGACTGTCGCAGGATGAAGGAGTCATGGCAACTGATGAATCAGCACCCCTCCATGTTGAACATCACTTGGAAGAAGCAATGAGAGTAGCAAGGGCACAGAATATACTCTGGGTGGGAGACTTTAATGTCCATCACCAAGAATGGCTCGGTAGCACCACTGCTGACCGAGCTGGCCGAGTCCTGAAGGACATAGCTGCCAGTCTGGGCCTGCGACAGGTGGTGAGAGAACCAACACGAGGGAAAAACCTCCTTGACCTCGTCCTCACCAATCTACCTATTACAGATGCATCTGTCCATGACAGTACTGGTAGCAGTGACCACCGCAGAGTCATTGTGGAGACAAAGTCCCGTCTTCACACTGAGGACACCCTCCATCGTGTTGTGTGGCACTACCACCCGTGCTAAATGGGATATATTCAGAACAGACCTAGCAGCTCAAAACTGAGCATCCATGAGGCGCTGTGGGCCATCAGCAGCAGCAGAATTATATTCCACTACAATCTGTAACCTCATGGCCTGGCATATCCCTCACTCTACCATTACCATTAAGCCAGGGGACCAACCCTGGTTCAATATGGAGTGTAGAAGAACATGCCAGGAGCAGCACCAGACGTACCTAAAAATGAGGTGCCAAACTGGGGAAGATGCAACACAGGACTACATGCATTCTAAAAAGCAGAAGCAGCATGCTATAGACAGGGTTAAGCGATCCCACAATCAACGGATCAGATTAAAGCTCTGCAGTCCTGCCACATCCAGTCGTGAATGGTGGTGGACCATTAAACAACTAACGGGAGGAGGAGGCTCCATAAATATCCCCATCCTCAATGATGGAGGAGCCCAGCATGTGAGTGCAAAAGACAAGGCTGAAGCGTTTGCAACCAACTTCAGCCAGAAGTGCCGAGTGGATGATCCATATCGGCCTCCTCCTGAGGTCCCCACTATCACAGAAGCCAGTCTTCAGCCAATTCGATTCACTCCATGTGATATCAAGAAATGGCTGAGTGCACTGGATACAGCAAAAGCTGTGGGCCCCAACATCCCAGCTATCGTGCTGAATATGTGCTCCAGAACTAGTCGCGCCTCTAGCCAAGCTGTTCCAGTACAGCTACAATACTGGCATCTATCCAACAACGTGGAAAACTGCCCAGGTATGTCCTGTCCACAAAAAGCAGGACAAATCCAATCCAGCCAATTACCGGCCCATCAGTCTACACTCAATCAATCTTTTTTGCTCTCTAAGTTAGGGAAGGGGGTTAAATTAAGAGCTGAAAAACTGTGACTTGCTAATACTTATTAAATTAATAACTTAAACTAAATAAAATAAATTAATAACTTAAACTAAATAAAATAATCAAAGAATAAACCTAAAATATCGATTGAATAAAATCTTTAGCTAATTAATTAATAAATAAATAAAATAAGGTTAGAAATGGCAGGGCAGGTGGTGTGTCGTAACTGCAGCATGTGGGAGTCTGTGGAGAGCATCGCGATCCTGACCAATCACATCTGCAGTAAGTGTCTGCAACTCGAGGAACTTCGGCTCAGAGTTGTTGAGCTGGAGTACGAGCTGCAGACATTGCGATGCATCAGGGAGGGGGAGAGTTACCTGGGCACTTTGTTCCAGGAGGCAGTCACACCCTTTAGGTTAAGTAGTACTTTAGAGTTCGTCAGTGGTCAGGGACAGGAGGGTGTGACTGTGAGTCAGGAAGGTATGGGGACCCAGGATGTTGTGATGGAGGAGCCTCAGCCCTGGACCTTGTCCAACAGGTACGAGGTACTTTCTACCTGTATTGATGAGGAAAAGGACAGCAGGGAGGATGGGCAAACTGACCATGGCACTGTGGTACAAGGGGCCATCCAAGTGGGG
Organism: Somniosus microcephalus; assembly: GCF_052327205.1. Classification (NCBI taxonomy): domain Eukaryota; kingdom Metazoa; phylum Chordata; class Chondrichthyes; order Squaliformes; family Somniosidae; genus Somniosus; species Somniosus microcephalus. Next base: position 158,719,657 of record NC_140988.1, read on the forward strand.
GGAGAAGGAAGGAATGTGGTAGTAGTAGGGGACAGTATAGTCAGGGGGATAGATACTATTCTCTGTAGCCGCGAAAGAGAGTCCCAAAGGCTGTGTTGCCTGCTCCGTGCCAGGGCCAGGGTTAAGGATATCTCCTCACGGCTGGAGAAGAACTTGGAGTGGGATGGGGAGGATCCAGTTGTCGTGGTCCATGTAGGAACAAACGACTTAGGTAGAATTAAGAATGAAGTTCTGCTGAGGCAGTTTGAGGAGCTAGGGTCTAAATTAATAAGCAGAACAACAAGGGTAATAATCTCTGGATTACTACCTGAGCCACACGCAAATTGGCATAGGGTCAAGCAGCAGCAGCGAGAGCGGACCGACCTGTGAGGGAACAGGTGAAGGAGGAGCGAGGAAATAATGCCCGAGGCCCAGACCGAGCTATTGGGAGCAGCAGCGAGAGTGGACCTCAACAGGCAACATTCAGATTCAGATTCAGATTCAGATTAGATTTATTTGCCATATGTAACAAGTACAATGGAATGCTTGTTCCCCGTAGGGATGCGTCAGCTATACATACAGCGTCACGTTCAGAGTCAATAAAATGGCTTCCTGTGGCAGTGGGAGCACGATGTCCCTCAGCCGCTCCTTCCTCCTCTTCACCGCGGCCTCCTCCTCACTGTTGCCGGCTCCACGTGTGGTGGCCTGCTTCTCCCGCTCTGGCCACCACGCCCGGCTCCCCGCCTCCCATCCGGACTGCGAGTTACCCGAAATGGAGCTGCTGGCTGACGTGCTGCAGCGTGTGACATCAGAGATTAAAAGTGATGTCAGCACAAGGGAAGGAGCTGATTGGTAAGTAGAATCTGGTGAGTATTTCTACAGTCCAGTCGTTAAAGTAAAAGTAAGGTCTCTAGTTTAGAGTAAGTAGTGTTTAAAGTGAAGTAAGGTCCCTAGCGTATTTAATATTCTTTAATTTAAAGGAAGTAAAGGGAGTAAATTAAGGGTAGGACATGGCAGGGCAGCTCGGCAGCGTGGAATGTTCCTCCTGTGCTATGTGGGAATTCAGTGACACTTTTAGTATCCAGGGCGAACACGTGTGCAGGAAGTGCCTCCAGTTGCAGTTACTCAAAATCCGCGTTTCAGAGCTAGAGCTGCGGCTGGAGTCACTGTGGTGCATCCGTGAGGCTGAGATCTTCGTGGATAGCATGCTTAACGAGGTGCTCACACCGCAGGTAAAGAGTGCACAGGCAGCAAGGGAATGGGTGACCGCCAGACAGAGTAAAAGAACTAGGAATGTAGTGCAGGAGTACCCTGGGTCCATCTCCCTCTCCAACAGACTTTCCATTTCGGATACTGCTGGGGGAGATGGTTTCTCAGGGGAATGCAGCAAGGGCCAAGTCCATGGCACTATGAGTGGTTCAGCTGCACAGGAGGGGAGGAAAAACAGTGGGAGAGCAATAGTGATAGGGGATTCTATCGTAAGGGGAACAGATAGATGTTTCTGTGGCCGCAGACGTGACTCCAGGATGGGATGTTGCCTCCCTGGTGCCAGGGTCAAGGATGTCACTGAGCGGCTGCAGGACATTCTGAAGGGGGAGGGTGAACAGCCAGAGGTTGTGGTCCATATCGGTACCAACGACATAGGTAGAAAGAGGGACGAGGTCCTGCAAGTAGAATATAGGGAGCTAGGAAATAAATTAAAAAGCAGGACCTCAAAGGTAGTAATGTCAGGATTACTCCCAGTGCCACGTGCTAACGAGAGCAGAAATAGGAGAATAGACCAGATGAATGCGAGGCTGGAGAGATGGTGTAGGAGGGAGGGATTTAAATTTCTGAGGCATTGGGACCGATTCTGGGGAAGGTGGAACTTGTACAAGCTGGACGGGTTACACCTCGGCAGAAACGGGACCAACATCCTCGCAGGGGGGTTTGCTAGTGCTGTTGGGAAGGATTTAAACTAGTTTGTCAGGGGGCTGGGAACCTAAGTGTGGGCCCAGAACGGAAACAAAGCTGGAAGTGCAAGTTAGAAAATTAGCTAACAAAACTAGTAGGGAGCAGGAACAAAGGCCAACAGTAAAGAGGGTCAAAGTGCAGAAAAATATTAAACAGGCAAAGTTGAAGGCACTTTATCTAAATGCACGTAGCTTTTGCAACAAGGTGGATGAATTAATGGCACTAATAGAAGTAAATGGGTATGATGTAATTGCCATTATAGAGACATGGTTGCAGGGTAACCAAAGCTGGGAACTGAATGTTCCAGGGTACTCAACATTTAGGAAGGACAGACAAAAAGGAAAAGGAGGTGGCGTAGCGCTGTTAATAAGGGATGAGATCGGTACAGTGGAGATAAAAGATCTTGGCTTGGCAGATCGTGATGTAGAACTGGAATCAGTTTGGGTGGAGCTAAGAAACAGCAAAGGGCGGAAACCATTGGTGGGAGTTGTGTATAGGCCACCAGACAGTAATGGTAATGTAGGGCACAGTATCAATCAAGAGATTAGAAGTGCATGTAACAAGGGCAATACAGTAATCATGGGGGACTTTAATCTACATATTGACTGGGCAAATCAAATTACCACTAATGGTGTGGAGGACAAATTCTTGAAATGCATGCGAGATGGTTTCCTGGATAAGTATGTGGAGGGACCAACCAGGGAACAGACTATTCTGGATCTGGTACTGTGTAATGAGAAAGGACTAATCAATAATCTTGTGGTAAAGGGGCCTTTAGGGACAAGTGACCGTAATATGATTGAATTTTACATTAAGTTTGAGAGTGATGTAGTCCAATCTGAAACTAAGGTCTTTAATCTAAACAAAGGAAACTACAAGGATATGCGGGAGAAGTTGGCCATGGTAGATTGGGAGACTACACTAAAAGGTATGAAGGTGGACATGCAATGGCTAACATGCAAGGAAATAATGCATAATTTGCAACAAACATATATTCCTCTAGGGCATAAAAACCCAAAAGGAAAAGTGATCCAACCATGGCTAACAAAATAAATTAAAGCTAGTATTAAGTCAAAGGAGGAAGCTTATAAAGTTGCCAGAAAAAGCGGTCAGCCTGAGGATTGGGGTCTTTTTAGAAATCAGCAAAGGGGGACCAAGAAATTGATAAAGAAAGGGAAAATGGAATATGAGCACAAACTAGCGAAAAATATAAAAACGGATTGTAAAAGCTTCTATAGGTATGTGAAAAAGAAAAGACTAGCGAAGATAAATGTAGGTCCTTTACAGTCAGCGATGGGAGAATTTATAACAGGGAATCAGGAAATGGTGGAGAAATTAAATACATACTTTGTTTCTGTCTTCACTGAGGAAGACACAAAAAACCTCCCAGAAATACGAGAAAACCAAGGGTGTGACGAGAATGAGGAACTTATAGAAATTATTATTAGTAAAAAAAACAGTACAGGTAGACTATCCTTTATCCGCACTTCCGAAAACCGAAAACCTCTAAAAACCGAAAAAATTTTCATGGAGCGTAAGTCGTGCGCACGACATGACCCGAGTGGCGCCAAACATGACAGGAGTGGTCCGGGAGCTCTGCCTTTCCCTGTGAGCAGGGCAGAGGGTCACAGAGTTCCATCCTGGGTAGGAGATTGCAGGCCGAGCTGGGCAGTGTGAAGGAGGTACCGAGAGAGTGAACCCAACAATACAGCGGCCCGTCCGATAGCTGCAGCGGTCCGTCCGATAGTCTTTTCTTCCCCCCCCCCGCCGACCTGATTTGCGGGCCAGCTTAGTGTAGGAGTCAACCGATATCCGGCTTTCCCACAACTGGCGGCGGCAGTCGAGCCCCAGACCCCCGCTAAGTCAAGGAATTCAGATACGGAGCAGGGGGAGCCGGAAACCTCGATCTAACGGCAGAAATCAGCAGCCGTTTTGTTAGGATTTTTTTTCTTCCCCTAGCATTTTTTTTCTTCCCCTAGCATTTTTTTAAACAGTCAGGCTGTGGAAAGAGTCTCTGTAGCTTAGCAACAGCTTCAGAGATGCTTCCAAGGCAGGGCCCGAGTGTTTACAAGCTGTTGCTAAGCAACAGTGTTTGTTGTCAAAACCTTCTGAAATCCGAAAAATTCTGAAAACCGAAACACAGCTGGTCCCAAGGTTTTCGGATAAAGGATAGTCTACCTGTACTAGCAAAATTAATGGGACTAAAAGTCGATAAATCCCAAGGACCGGATGACCTACATCCTAGGGTTTTGAAAGAGGTGGCCATTGGAATAGTGGACGCATTGGTTGTCATCTTCTAAAATTCTATAGATTCTTTAAGAAAGGAGGGAGAGAGAAAACGGGGAACTACAGACCTGTTAGCCTCACATCAGTAGTTGGGAAAATGCTGGAATCTATTATAAAGGATGCAATAACTGGGCACTTAGAAACTAATAGTAAGATTGGGCAGAGTCAACATGGATTTATGAAAGGGAAATCCTGTTTGATAAACCTATTGGAGTTCTTTGAAGATGTAACTAGTGGAGTAGACAAAGGGGAACCGGTAGATGTGGTGTATCTGGGTTTTCAGAAGGCCTTCGATAAGTTTCCACACAAGAGGTTGGTTAACAAAATTAGGGCACATGGAATTGGGGGAAGTATACTAGCATGGACTGAGAATTGGTTAACAGACAGAAAACAAAGAGTAGGGATAAACGGGTCTTTTTCAGGATGGCAGGCTGTGACTAGTGGGGTACCGCAAGGATCGGTGCTTGGGCCCCAGCTATTCACTATTCACAATCTATATCAATGATTTGGATGAGGGGACTAAATGTAACATTTCCAAATTTGCTGATGATACAAAGCTAGGTGGCAGTGTCAGTTGTGAAGAGGATGTGAAAAGGCTTCAAGGGAATCTAGACAGGCTCAGTGAGTGGGCGAGAACATGGCAGATGGAATATAATGTAGATAAATGTGAAGTTATCCACTTTGGTAGAAAAAACAGAAAGGCAGAGTATTTCTTAAATGGTGAAAGATTGGGGAATGCAGATGCTCAAAAGGGACCTGGATGTCCTTGTACATGAGTCACTGAAAGTGAATGTGCAGGTGCAGCAAGCCACTAGGAAGGCAAATGGTATGCTGGCCTTCATTACAAGAGGATTTGAGTACAGGAGTAAAGAGGTCTTACTCCAATTATATAGGGCCTTGGTGAGACCACACCTGGAGTACTGTGTACAATTTTGGTCTCCTTACCTAAGGAAGGATATACTTGCCATAGTGGGAATGCAACGAAGGTTCATGAGATTGATTCCTGGGATGGCGGGACTGTCGTATGAGAAGAGATTGAGTAAACTAGGTCTGTATTCTCTTGAATTCAGAAGAATGAGACGGAATCTCATTGAAGCATACAAAATTATTACAGGGCTTGATAGGATGGATGCTGGGAGAATGTTTCCCTTGGCTGGGGAGTCTAGAACCAGGGGCTACAGCCTCAGGATAAAGGGTAGGCCATTCAGGACTGAGATGAGAAGAAATTTCTTCACACAGAGGGTGGTGAATCTTTGGAATTCTCTACCCCAGAGGGCTGTGGAGGCTCAATCATTGGGTATATTCAAAACAGAAGTCGATAGATTTCTGACTAGTAAGGGCATCAAGGGATATGGCGATAGGGCCGGTGAATGGAGTTGAGGCAGAAGATCAGCCATGTTCTCATTGAATGGCGGAGCAGGCTCGAAGGGCCGAATGGCCGACTCCTGCTCCTATTTCTTATGTTCATATGTTCTTATGTTCTAAGCAGATTAGAGAGTTAAATGCGTGGCTCAAAGAGTGGTGTGGGAAAAAGGGGTTTCAATTCATGGGGCACTGCCACCAGTACTGGGGAAAGAGGGAGCTGTTCCATCGGGACAGGCTCCACTTAAACCAGGCTGGGACTAGTGTCCTGGCAAATCAAATAACTAGGGCTGTAGATAGGGTTTAAACTAAAAAAAGGGGGGGAGGGGTCAGGTGAGGGGAAATTTAAAAATCTAAAGAGAAAGGTCAAGGCAATAGAGCAGTGTAGCGATTTGGGTAAAAATAAGCAGAGTGTGGCAGGAAGGGACAGAGTTTAACGGTAGCAGTGCAGCAGAGAATAAGGTCAAAGCAGGGAATGATGGTAAAAAATTTAAATTAAAGGCTCTTTATCTGAATGCACGACGTTTTGAAAAGACAGGCAGAATGGAAAAGGAGGGGAGTAGCTCTGATAATAAAGAATGACATAAGGACAGTAGCAAGAAAGGATCTCGGCTCGGAAGATCAGGAAGTAAAATTAGTATGGGTGGGGATAAGGAATGACAAGGGGTAGAAAACACTGGTAGGAGTAGTATATAGCCCCCCTAACAATAGTTGGACAGAATATTAATCAAGAAATAGTAGAAGCTTGCAACAAAGGTAATGCAATAATCTTGAGGGACTTTACTCTTCATATAGACTGGACAAATCAAATTGGCAAAAGTAGTCTGGAGGACGAGTTCATGGAATGCATTCGGGACAGTTTCCTAGAACAATATGTCATGGAACCAACCAGGGAACAGGCTATTTTAGATCTTGTACTGTGTAACGAGACAGGGTTAATTAGCAATCTCATAGTAAAGGATCCTCTGGGGCAGAGTGATCAAAATATGATAGAATTTCACATTAATTTTGAGAGTGACTTGCCTAAGTCCGTAACTAGAGTCTTAAACTTAAATAAAGGCAATTACAGAGGTATGAGGGGCGAGTTGGCTAAGGTAGATGGGAAAAATAGATTAAAAGGTATGGCGGTAGATAAGTAGTGGCTAGCATTTTAAGAAATATTTCATAATTCTCAACAAAAATACATTCCATTGAGAAACAAAAACTCCACGGGAAAAGTGATCCATCCATGGCTAACTAAAGAAGTTCAGGATAGCATTAGATTGAAAGAAGAAGCTTATAATGTTGCAAAGAATAGTAGCAAGCCTAAGGATTGGGAGAGTTTCAGAAACCAGCAAAGGATGACCAAAAAATTGATAAAAAGGGAAAAAGTAGAATATGAGAGAAAACTAGCAAGAAATATAAAAACAGATTGTAAAGCTTCTACAAGTATGTAAAAAGGAAGAGAGTAGCAAAAGTAAATGTTGGTCCCTTAGAGGCTGAGACAGGAGAAATTATTATGGGGAATAAGGAAATGACAGAAACGTTAAACAAATATTTTGTATGTCTTCACTGTAGAAGACACAAAAAACATACCAAAAATGGTGGGGAACCAAGGGTCTAATGAGGGTGAGGAACTTAACGTAATTAATATAAGTAGAGAAAAAGTACTAGAGAAACTAATGGGACTAAAAGCCGACAAATCCCCTGGACCTGACGGCCTACATCCTAGGGTTCTAAAAGAGGTGGCTGAAGAGATAGTGGATGCATTGGTTTTGATCTTACAAAATTACCTAGATTCCAGAATGGTCCCACTGGATTGGAAGGTTACAAATGTAACACCGCTATTCAAGAAAGGAGGGAGAGAAAAAACAGGGAACTACAGACCAGTTAGCCTGACATCAGTCGTCGGGAAAATGCTGGAATTCATTGTTAAGGAAGTGGTCTCAGGGCACTTAGAACATCATAACATGATTAGGCAGAGTCAACATGGTTTTATGAAAGGGAAATCATGTTTGACAAATTTATTAGAGTGTTTTGAGGATGTAACTAGCAGGGTAGATAAAGGTAAACCAGTGGATGTAGTATATTTAGATTTCCAAAAGGCATTCAATAAGGTGCCACATTAAAGGTTATTACACAAGATTACGGCTCACGGGGTTGGGGGTAATATAGTAGCATGGATAGAGGATTGGTTAATGGACAGAAAACAGAGAGTAGGGATAAACGTATCTTTTTCAGGTTGGCAGGCTCTAACTAGTGGGATGCTGCAAGGATCAGTGTTGAGGCCTCAGTTATTTACAATCTATATTAAAGACCTAGATGAAGGGACCTAGTGTAATGTATCCAATTTTGCTGATGATACAAAGCTAGATGAGACAGTAAGCTGTGCGGCCGACTGGGAGATGCCGCTGATGTCTGCAGCTGATCACTGGAAGGACCCGAAGCAAAGAAGTTGAGTGCGGTGGTGACTTTGACAGCCACTGGTAAGGAGTGTCCACCCGCTCTTCTGGGCTCCAGGTGCTGGTGCAACATTGCGCAGATGTCAGTGACTACATCTCGCGGAACTCTCAGCCTCCTTTGGCACTGCTGCTCACTCATGTGGAGGAAGCTCATCCTCTGCCTGTAAACCCGGTGTTGGGAGTATCTCCTATGGCGAGGCGCAGGCCTGCTCTGACGCCCTGTGCATCATCAGGTGGCTAAGGAGAAGGTTGGCGCTCCTGCTGTTGGTGCTGCTGCTGTGCCTGGTTGCACTGCTGCTGACCAGGATGAGAGGATATAAATGGTTCCCATACCGCTGGTATATATCTCAGTTGAGTAATGGAGGTTGTTTGCGCTCAGACAAAGGGGCTAGAGTGCCAGGTGCTGTAGGTTGTTCAAGTAGTTTTGCCAATTCATTTATGTAAATATTAAAGAGTGTCGGTGAGATAGGCGAGGCCAGCGCCATGCCACGCCCGTGAGAAATATTTTGTTTGTTTGTCTCCAATTTTAACTGCACATTTATTGTTTGTATACATTGATTTAATTACATCATATGTTTTTCCCCCTACACCACTTTCAATAAGTTTTAAGAATAGACCGTCATGCCAAATAGAATCGAAAGCCTTCTGGAAATCTATAAAACAGGCAAAAATTTTGCTTTTGTTTTGGTGAACATGTTTGTCAATTAGGGTGTGTAGGGTGAAAATATGATTCGATGTTCTATAATTTGGTAAGAATCCAATTTGGCTTTTACTCAAGACATTGTGCTCCTCAAGGAAGTTTATAAGTCTTTGGTTTATGATACTACAGAATAACTTCCCCAGGTTACTGTTCACACAGATGCCTCGATAGTTATTTGGGTCAACTTTGTCTCCACTTTTGTATATGGGCGTTATGAGTCCTTTGTTCCAGATATCAGGGAAGTAACCGACACTCAGAACCAAGTTGAAGAGTTTTAGGATAGCCAATTTCATTTTATCATCAGTGTGTTTAATCATCTCGTTTAGGATGCCATCTGCACCGTAAGCTTTTCTTGGTCGCAGGTCCTTGAATTTTTCAAATAATTCTTTTTCAGTTATTGGGGAGTCTAACGGGTTTTGGTAATCTTTTATGGCCAGTTCGAGCTTTTCCAATTCTTTACATATTTGATCTTGCTCTGAGCTTAGTGTGTTTTTCTGGTATAATTTTTCAAAATGGTTTTCCCATGTGTCTCCATTTTGAATGGGCAATTCATCGTGTTGCTTTTTGTGTAATGTATTCCATTTGTCCCAGAAACAATTAGAATCAATAGATTCCTCAATGGAGCTGAGTTTATTCTTAATATACTTTTCTTTCTTGGTTCTGAGTGTGTTTTTGTATTGTGTTAGTGTCTGACAATAAGTAAGGCGTAATTCCTCGTTTTCTGGTTGTCTGTGTTTTTGGTTTGATATTTTTCTGAGTTTTTTCCTCATGTTATGACAGTCTGAATCAAACCATTTTTCGTGGTTTTGTGTTTTGGGTTTACTCTTGTGAGATTTCAAGTTCAACATTGATGCCAAATTATCAAAAATATTATTTAGGTTATTCACTGCCAGGTTTATGCCTTCTTTATTGAGAGTGATTGTGTTTTCCAGAAAGGTGTCCAAGAGAGATTGAGTTGGTTGACTGCTAATTGCTTTCTGGTATTTTTCTGTGCTGTTTTGGGCCCATCTGTAGGATTTTTTAATGTTGTACAGCTTACTGGGCTGTGTATCTGTATTGGTTGTTTCTGTCCTTTTAAGATACGCAGTAATTTGGCTGTGATCTGACAGTGTTGTTAGTGGTTTGACTGTGAATGCTCTGAAAGAGGATGGGTCCAGATCTGTAATCATATAGTCTACGGTGCTGATGCCAAGAGGTGAAGAATAGGTCGATCTTCCTAGGGAGTCTCCTCTGAACCTACCATTGACAATGTACAGACCCAGGCTTCGACAGAGCTGCAGGAGCTGTTTTCCGTCTGCATTTGTCTGTTTGTCGTAGTTATACCTGTGTGAATGAAAAGGGAGATCAAAATGGTTATTCCCAAATATGTAATTATTCCCCTGAGTACTGGTAAAGTCTGGTTCTTCACCAGTTCTTGAGTTGAGGTCACCACAGATCAACACGTTCCCCTGGGCCTGGAAGTGGTTAATCTCCCTCTCAATGTTGGAAAAGGTGTCCTCTTTGAAGTACGGGGATTCAACAGGGAGGATATAGGTTGCGCAAATGAAAACATTTTGCATGCTAGAAATGATGTCTTTCTTAATCTTGAGCCATAAGTGGTTTTCGCCCTTTTTTATAAATTCAATGTAATTCCTAAGCTCTGCTTTAAACCAAATCAGTATGCCTCCAGAGTCTCTGCCCTGGGTTACTCCTGGCAGTTTATTGGAGGGGACCACCAGCTCTGTGTACCCAGGGGGACAACCAGTGGGCCCTTCTCCTCTACACCAGGTTTCTTGCAAAAAGATCATGTCCAGATCTTTGATTTCATCTAGGAACTCTGAGGTCCTGTTCTTCAGGCCGAGCACAGAAGAGCGTAGGCCTTGGATATTCCAGGTTGAGCTGCACAAGGATTTCATGCTAAGATTGGTCTTTTACTGTGATAGGTGTGTGTGTTTGTCATGTTAAATGAGGAAAAAAGAACATTTCAAGTGTCTATAAATGCTGAGAATATATAGCTGCAATTCTTTCTAACAACTAGTCATTATGCTTCCTGATCCATAAGGCAGGAGCAGATGATGCTGAGCATCTGCTTTATGTCTCTCAATGGATTGTCTCTGCCTGTAGTACTGCTTACATCCTGAGCACCTCTCCCTCTGCCGGGCTGGGGTGGTTATGCTCCCCTGTAGGGCAGGAGTGGTGCAGGTCGGACATTGGTGTTGTGCTCTGATGGCGTGTACGTGGGGATCCTCTCTGGTCCTGGTTGGTGTGGTGGTGGTCTCTGTAGTGGTCCTGGGCTGTAACCCGCTGGTCTCTGGTGGCCGGGGGGGTGTCCTCTTGGAGTCTGGGTGTGGACCCGGTTAAGAGCGGCGTCCTTCAGGGCCTTAGCAAAGACCGGCACTAGCTCCTTGTGGAGATGGACGTGGTCGCGAAGACATTCCACATCAAGGGTGGGATGTTGGGCCAGGTGCACGTTTTGTTTTAATTCACAATCTCGTGCTATGCTGGCATTTATCGCGTGGATTGTACTGTGGTGAAAGTCTTTTCTCGGCAACAGTGTGGAAACAGTGGGGGAGAAATTCGGTTGTTAGCGCCACCGATTAACACCTAAAGAGGCCGAGAAGTGGGGTGCTAGCCAATGTCTGGGCGCCTAGCGCCTTGCCCCATATTGAGCATGCATTTAGCGCCGGCGCTAAATCTTAGCGCCCGCTCATGGGCACAGGCTGATTATGACGTAATTTGAGTGTGCAACGCTTTTTGGGCGCCCCGGACCGGAAATTCAGTGGCGCCCCCCTCCGTAGCGCCTGGCGCTAATAGTGACAGCTTACCTGGACCTTACCAAGTCGCTCTCAGGCTGGAGGAGCGTTATTTAAAGGGGACTGATGTGGTTTAAAAGCGGCAGCCATTTTTGGAGCACAACTCCCTCGAGAGCTACAAAGAGTTGCTGAGCTGCACACTGAGAGCCATTTGACCACTGAGCCAGCGCAGGCAGGCGATCTTCAGCCTTCTGACCATCACCTTGTTGTTGGTGAGCCTTGACAATGGGGAACCTTCCTGTGGGCACTTATTATGGGGGCTGCATTGGAGGGGAATGTCCTGCTGCTGAATCATCTGGAAAGGGCACTGAAACGCTGGGAGAGGGGGGCGGGCATGGCCAGACGGAGTAGGGCCAGCAGACGTCGCCACAGCAGACCTTACGCTGGCAGGGTTTTCCGACAGCAGTTTCCTACATGAACATGCCGGAGGGGCAGTGTGTCAGAAGGCTGCGATTTAGAAAGGAGGTGGTGACTGAGCTGTGCCAGCTGCTTCAGCCAGATCTGCAGCCTCAGATAAGGTGCAGGACATCTGTCGGTGGCTGAGAAGATGCCTGCTGGCCTGAACTTCTACGCGAGCGGCTCTTCTCAGGCTGCGCGTCAGAGGCTGATCAGAAGTAGCTTCTAGGCCCCTCTCACGGGATGCTTGCTACTATTCCAAGACCAGGAATGGAACCGGTCTGATACTCCAAAGCCTGTGAAGGGCAAGATGCATGTAAATAGCAGGCATGGCCATTGTAAATGAAGGAAGTGTTTCATTACACAAAATGTGGTTCCTTCAAACATGAGAAAGCTATGGCAACAGAAAGCAAAACTAATACACTGACACATAACTGCTTCTCACACCCGGGAGACTGTCCAAAACATAAATCACATTCCGACCATCTTCCTTGGCTTTGATTCCACTGCGCCAACCAAAGCATCCAATGCCCCATCAGTGAGGCGTTCCACCCTCTGCCTCACCCTTTCCATGTCTTGCTAGGCTGGTGCGCCACAGGTAGGCTCCCACCGCTTTGAAGGCCTACAAGGCAGTGTGTCTGGTGATGCCAATTGACCTGCCCCTTTAAGAGCTGGCCGGCGCCAGTGTGTCTCAGGGAAAGTGATTAATGACAGCACCCTCGCTGCGCCCCGCCGCCGCGAAATTGGGTTGCGCCGCCGGGTTAGCGCCTTAAGAGTAGCGTGCAGCGCCTGATTTAGTGCCGCAATCACCTTCAGGGGTGCTGCAACCCAATATCGCGCTAGGTGGCGCCAAATTGCGCCTGGCGCTAAACTTTGCGCATCGCCAGGACTAGCGCCCCAAACGCGGCTATACCGAATTTCTAGGCCCGTGATTCTAGTGTTTGGGAAGGTGGTGCTTGCCTTCTCAATCACTGTTTGGAGCGACGTTGCCACCCTTTTCTTCTGGGCCTTTAGGTCATTTGTGCCGGTGTGTATTATGATGTGTTGGGGGGAGCCTAATTGGGTTGTGGGCACCAGATCTTGTCTACTTTATGTTTAGGGAAGAGCTTTTTCTCCAGGAGGAATCTCCCATTTGAGTCTATGAGTATTACGATGTCAGCCTTGTTGGTGTTTACTGGCTGGTGACTCTCGCCTGGACTCACCGGTTGTGTGTTGGACTGGGGGGGTCATGTCTGGTGTGTGCGCTCCTCTTGTGAGCGGCTCGGCTGTGGTTCCAAAGTGGGGGGGGCATATTGGGCTTCATTGTGCTGGTTGGTCTGTGTGGCACTCCCTGTAGTGTGGGTCTGCTGCTGTTGCTCTGTGGAAAAGTGCAGCTGCTCAGTAGGGCTCTGCACTGTCTTGTCTCTGGCCTCTAGCTGCTGGGCCAATGCCTCTATCTCTCCCCGTAGCTCTCCCCGTCTTTCTGCAGCTCTTTCAGCTGCTTCCCAAGTAAAGTCAGCTCTCTTTTGTGGCTCTCCCTCTCTTGCTTTTGTTCTTGCTTCAGTGCTGAAATGCTGTTTTCTTGATCGCTTTTCAGTTTAAGGACATCCTCTTTAAGC